>NC_142111.1:7320344-7471379 GCF_056152115.1 Neolamprologus brichardi
CCTGGACACCCGCCCTGCAGCACATTGGCGACGACCCTGTCAGACAGAGAGATGGATGAGGAGTGCAGACATGAGGAACTGTGCATGACATGGCTAATTGAATTATTCAGTTAGGCTGTACCGGTGCACACTGTCGTTTCAGCTGCACCTCACATTATGAGGTGCAGCTGACCAGAAAAATTAGTTTCCACGATGAATGGAAAAGATTTCCTTTCAGTTGTTCCCTTTTATTTATTTATTTATTGTTACTGTAATTATTGCACATACACTCACACCTACTGAATTGCAACACTATGAAGGTGTAAAAACAAGCAAATGATCTCCGGTCAAGAGTGATACACAATGGAGTGCAATGCCACCTTACTCTACTGAAAGACACCCCTCCGCCCCTCACATGAGAGGAGAGCAGCTCATAATGTTACGCTGTGCCACAACAGATGGATAGACTGGAGTGGAAGGAATATGCGGTATCAGTTCCTGTTCATAAAGACTCTTAATAACAGGAGATGCGATACATTGCTCTTGTTGCCCGGAAACCACGTGTGTGAAGTGTAACGTGCACAAGTTCATCTATGATGTTTTACGGCACGGAGGGGTGACAAATTAAAGGAAAATTTAGACTGAGTGTGATGCCAAGGCCACCACGTGAAGCCAAAATAGCTTCGATGTTCTTTTTGCATGTTGGCCTTGGCTTGCTCTTCGCTCTCCAAGTCTTTGCTCTAGACCAAAATGAGCTAGCCTGTAATTTGTGGACAACATTGGTCTGGCTTCTCGACACTTAGTTAGACTTTGCTATGACTAGATCACAACCTAAGACACATCATTTTGATACTCAGTGACCCAAACCTGTAGAAGAGCACTCTTATCGGGATGAAAGGGGTTTGTCATAAGACAAAGGTGGTCAACTTTGCAGTAAGTCTTTCCACTAAAGTGAGACAAGGAGACCCCCACCCTAATGAAGAGGTCAAGGGTTTGAGTTTTTCCTTTAATTTAATTTCATAAATTTATATGTGTTGTGTGTGGTGGTGGTGGTGGTGGTGGGGTGCTCTGTTAAGACGACAAGCACACGTCCACACGTTGCGCGCTCCAGATCATTGCGCGCGTAGGCTACTACTGCAAGTCTCTTTGTAAACAAGCGCACCGAGAGAATCGGGCAGAGAGGGAGGGAGGGAGGAAGAGGGAGATAGACACACACAGATAGAAGAGAGAGAGAGAGAGAGAGAGAGAGAGAGAGAGAGAAACCAAGAAAGAAAGAGACCCACCTATACATATTCTCTCTCTGGGGTCGGTGCGCCTTTTCCAGCCCCAGCTTGGTGAAAATCCCCACAAGAGCCATAATCGCCACTACTCCACAAATGACGTAAACTATTAAGTTCGTCTTGTCTTTGGTGCTGTCGTGAGGCTTGTTCGTTTTCTTGTAGGGTGTCTGCCCGCTCTTCATCCACATAGGGGTGTCATAATTTGTACAGGTTTCCTGGTCGAGCCGCGACTCCTTGATGGAGCAGCAGAAGCGGAAGCCACAGGTACCGCAGCAGTACAAATACACGCCCGTTTTGCAGATGAACGGCGGGTCATACTGGCCCATCACGTCGTAGTAACCCCGACACTTTTCCTCCGTGTGCGGGGTCTGCTCGGACACGCTCTCCTCCGGCGTGGAGCCGTTCGAGGTGGCGATCATTACGAATCCCCCGAGCGCTCCTGGAATCCCGCCAGCCTTGCACACGAGAGCCATAAGTTTGAGCAACAAGAAGCAGGGGAGAAAGTGTTTCCCTCTCATTGTGCTCTCTCCTCCGTTCAACTTCGCGCGGAAACGAAAAGACCTGAAGAGAGGGGACAGGGCGCACGGTCATGATATGCCGAAAAGTCCAGAAATATCCGCGCTGATGAACATCTTTGCTCGCGTATCTTTATCCACAAACAAACGCGCGGAATAAGAAGAACAAACAAAACAAAAAACCCTATGTGGATTAAACTTGACTTAACTGAACTCCTCTCCAGCGAGCGCGCATTTAGACGCCTTTCCCAAAAGGTTTTTGTCTTTTTTATCAGGCTCAGATTTTGCGTTTTCGGGAGTGCATCACTCCACTCCTCTGTCTGTGCGCACTTACGCACGGGAGTAGGCAGAGACACAAGCCACACCGAGGATGAGAGCGCAGTGAGCGAATAGAAGAGCCGAGGGTGGGAGAGCCTGGTGCACACACACACACAAACGGAGAGGAGGAGGGGGAGGGAGTGAGATTGCAAGGGCTGACTCCGAGGGAGAGAGAGAGAGAGAAAGAGCCTTTATTGTGAAATATTATGATAAAAGCGTCTATGCACATCACTATTACGCTCTGCGAGGAAAGTCGTGGGAGCCCCATTTTTTTAATACTTCCAGTCGTAGGTTGCCATTGTTGGAGAAATCGTGAAATCACAAGTAGCTTAATGTGTTACAATAGGCAGCGGCTGGCAGAGCTTCTAAGAACAGGTGATACATTTTGAAACAACAAAAACAAAAAACCACACAACACCTATAGATCCCAGGGGACATCTATAGGAGACAGCAATCTGGCCCATCAAGACCATAACCAAGAGACACAACCCCGTAACGAGTGATATTCCACCACAGGCAAATGTCTCACTCTTGTGGTTTTTGCCAAAGGTGCTCGGAATAGAAAAATATAAAATTATATTTTTTTTAAAAAGAAAAATGTACGTATTTGTCTGCCTCGGAGCACAATCCTCACAATTTGTATCAATAAACCAGGCGAAACAAGAGAAATCTGAGAATTTGCTTCGGGAAAAGGGAAAATTCAATAATTTACCAAAAAACAGAGATCCCCCCCCCCCCCTCCAAAAAAACAAACAAACAAACAAACAAACAAACAAAAAACAACACAAAACAAAAATAAAGTTATGAATGTTTTGGCTTGTAGGGATATTAATCCACCCGGAGTTTCTCAGTCTTTTCTTTGTGGCGCTCAAAGCGCAACACAAAGTAATTTTCTTCTATCTATCTATCTATCTATCTATCTATCTATCTATCTATCTATCTATCTATCTATCTATCTATCTATCTATCCTTTATATATTATTTTAAACATATGTTCTCATTTAGATGTGTATGGACCTGGCAGGGCAGGAGGAGAACATGGCATCAGTGGATGCAAATGTAGTGTTTGCTTTGCTTTGATTCGTGGATCATGTGTGTGGGGCTGTGGGATCATTTTGGGAAGTTTTTTGTTTATGTCTATGTGCGGAATACTGCTGTTAGATCAAGGTTTAGGGGTTTAACTTTGATTGGGGAAGGTGGCTGAATAATGAGTTAGATACTCCAATATATTTGAATGAATGAATGAATGAATATGACTAATTAATGGATGAACGAATTAATAACTTTACCAATTACTGACACAGGAGATGGATAAAGCCGATACCCAGACATGAAAATAAAAAATATCCATCCATTACTTGTTTCTTACTAGATTATGTAAGTTCTTCAAATGCAATTCTTTTTCACCACAAACAGATGCTGTTTCAAGTGAAAACTCCCTTCGTTATAGGTTAGGTGCAATGAAAAATCATAAAAATCGAATATATTTCCACATGCAAGCCCCTCTGTCGCTTCTGATGATTCGTTTTCTGGTTAAAAATACGATTTCTAAAGGACCTTCGATGTATTCAAACTGTCTAGCAAGCAAGAAAAAACCTTTGATTTGCCCTTATTCAGCTAGTGTTAAAGCATGCAGACAATAAGCGCGGTGAGGAGGACGGGTGGACGAGGCTCTCTCCGTGGTTCTGAAAGACTCTATCCTCTGTCCAAGGTTCTTATTTCGTGTGGTTTCTTATTTTGCCATTCTCACACACAGCTAAAATACGCAATGGTGTGGACGATGCAGATGTTTGGTTTGTAAAGGTCTATCGGAAGAAGATGCGAATGTTTGATGACTTGATCGATTTTTTCCCCTTTTGTTTTCTGATTTATAAACGATGAGTTGTGGCTAAAACGATAGCATAATTCTCTTTCTTGTCGTTGAAACTAGTTAAACAGTAAGCATGAAGGTTGTATCTGGTTTAAAAGTTTGCGGGGAAACCTGTTAAACTGACTTTTTTTTTCGCTTGTACTTGCCTTAACTGGTAGTCACACTGGGGGCCGCTGCAGTGACGATCACATACACACTCACAAATAGGCTGTTTAGTCGATCGCCGAGTGTCTCGGATTTAGCTAGCCGCAGGAACAGCTGAGGAGAAACATAACAGCTACATAACCATCCCACTCGGACCTGCCGGTTTGCTCTGGAGACGGTTTAACCAAGCGGGTGTTATGGCTCAGAGTGAGAATATCTTTCTCAAGGCAAAACACCGGACATTCAGCGGACTCACTGAAGGTAACTGACTGCCTTTAGCTTCTTTAGCTCTGCCGGCTAGTCAACTTCTGTGAGCTAACTTGGCAGCACCGGTGACACAGGTTGTTGGTGGCTACAGGTTAATATTCTGACAGAGGGAAAGCTGTCACTTAGGTTTGCGTAGCTTTCTTTTAACCAACAAGCTGACACTGTCAAACACAGGAAGACAGAGTGGCTAGCTAGCTAGCTCGTGTTTACAAAATTAAAAGTAGGGAGCGTGGCAATCTTGTTCTTGCAAAGAATCAAATCGGGGCAATCCGTAAACACAGGGGTTGTGGCTATTTCGATTTGCATTTGTTTCTAACTCTGGTGCAGAAGAGCTACAGAGCTGAGTATTCATCCATGCAAAACTTACAAATAAAACCCATGCTTGACTTTGGCTGCAGTCTGTAATTAGTCATTCATTTATAGCTAAATCAAGCCCTGTCCTCGAAGGTTGAGGCAGACTTCTTTCAGTCGAAAGTGTTTTCTGTGCCTCGGAAGAAACTGAAGGGTGAATTAGATTTAGATGGTTTACTCTTAAGTGGCATAGTACAGTCCTGCCGTTAAGAAATTCAAATATTGAAAACATGATCACAGCGCCCACAGCTATGTGTTTATGAGCTGCTGCCCCTCCTGTTTGTTTTACTTTATTTAGCACCCCCTGCTGGAAGCAGGCTAGTATGAGGAAACTGGGGGACAGAAATTGAGATCTTCAGTATTTTATTATTTGCAGCCCATTCACTTTCATCTGAAATGGTCATAAGTTTTGTTATGTGGAGTCCACGCAGTGGCCGAAATCAGTGCGATTGGTGTTTGACTTTGCAAGAAGGCTGCTGCTTATCTCTGGGTGTGAGAGCACTGCCAGTTTCTTTTCTTTTAACATATGCCATTAAAATAGACACATACCTGGCTTCACAGAGTAAAAACATGTTCACTATAAAGTGTCCTGAATCTAATAAAAAGGTTTATTTATTCATTTTAATGAGGTCAGTTAAATCTTTTGTATCTGTTAGAGTTATTCAGTACTCAGGGGCAGGACCAGCATTTTAAGGGACATATGTTTGCATATTGAACTTGCCTGTTTCCTTTGCCAAGAATATTAAATCCAAAGTTTATATTTTCAGGAAGCAAAATTCACATCAAAGCATATTTAAAGCTGGTGCAAAATTAAAAAGCTTTCTGTCAAACAATGAGTTCAAAGATGTGAAAGTTATTTGGTTTTAGGAGGTTAGTTCACAGCTATAAAAGTGTACCTGAAGCATTTCAGTGGGTGGCTCCACGGTGTACTGGTTAACACATTCGCCTTGCATGCAGAAGATCCCCAGTCTGACACCAGGAGGAATTGCAAACACAGTCTGAGAGGGTGGTGCAGGATAAATGGGAGGATTTTGTCAGAAAGGGCATCCTGTGTAAAACAAATCTGTGCCAAGTCATGCAGATCTATTCACTGTGGTGACCCCTTGGGAAATGAGGTAGCGGGTAGAAATACCAACAACTGAAACATTTCAGTGCCGATGTCAATATTGACATTTCTGTCAAACTTATTTAAACATGGTAACCTGGCAATGCACTCTAATCCGGATTGGCTGGCACACCTTCTCCATACACTGGTCTTAAGTGGAATTTAGTGAAAGTACTTTCATTTTGCATATGCAAATATAAAATTATCATCAATAGGGGGCTTCCACATTTTGCTAACCTTCTACTTAGTGGTTTTATTTATTTAGAGATGTTAGATCACTCTATTGATACCTGAGAGGAAGAGAGAGCCAGAGTGAGTGAGCTCTGACTTTGGGCATTACAGAGGCTGGAGCTAATGGCACAATTTAATTCCACACCGTGGTCCTTCACCACACTAAATATCCCCTTTAGATTTAGCATGGGGGAGATTCAGGAGAGGAAAAATCATTAGAAAGTATGTGTTGTTTTATGTCACTCTCCATTTTTCTGTGGCCCCTGAGTACCCCCCGGCCTCACACATCCACAGCTCCTCTCCCTGCTCTGGCAAACTTTTGAGGATTTTTCAAAACTGTGCAATGGGTGGTGTTTGGCTCAGAGCTGGAGGTCAAGTTACACTTTAAAATGCAGCTTTAGTCTTTATCCTCTCAAGAAGTAAAAATGCTGACAGACTGTCACAGCCCACTAAGATAAAATTAGGCTTTTTCCACCAAACTTAAGAAGGACTTTTATGCTCATTTCCATATTTTTATTTGTGAACTGTTTGCATGAGTCACAGTTCAAAATGATGCTTATTTATCAAACAGTGGCAGCCCCTCACTGCTCTCTGTCTGAAACAAGCCTTAGCTCCCTTCCCCCAGCTTTTAAGCAATGGTACTATGCAAAAGTCTTGAGACACACACATTTCTTTATCTTTATGCAAGGAACATCTGCAAACATCCATGGGAAAATGGTATATAAGGAAAACAGTTTGTACAATTCTAACAAGCTTAAAAGTCCATATTTGGCAGCGTGTTTGAGATCATCCTCATGCTCAAAAATGAAGCTGTTGGAAGTCTGACACTTTCCAGATGGTATTGCATGGTGGATTGAAATCTGATGGTGCTTTTCTGCACTCATAACTCATCAGTTTTGACAAGAAACAAACACCTCTGGCTGAAATGCATTCCCAAACCATGATGCTCACTGCTTTATGTCTCTCCTTACCAACTCTGTACATGTTGATGGTGATTTGAACCAAACTTGGATTCATAACTCCATGAGACCTGTTGTAAGAGACTTTCAGTCTAGTTATTGTATAATTTGGCATACCTCATACCCTTCTTGACAAACATCATTGGATAGAGACTATTTCTCATGAGGCGTCAGTGAAGCAGATGGATGAACTGAAGGGCTAGGTCCCATGTCAGATCTTTGTTGGATTTTTGCTCTTTTGGATTCTTGGATTTGTTTCTTTTGGATACTGTTCATGCTGTAGCTCAGGCACCATGTTCATTCACTCATGAGCTGCTGTAACATGAATCAAATGGCTGAATTGCCACCTCAGCATGCAGTCAGGTGCTATGGAGTCTTGTTAATGACCTGCTAATTTTATTCAGGTGTGTTGCAGCAGGGACACATGGAAAAGTTTCAGGACACCGGCCTTCGAGGACTGGAGTTTGAGACCCCTGCTGTAGATAGTCTTTTTTTTTTTTTAAAGTGTCTGCTACTTTTGGGCTTTTTCCAGTTTCCTCAAAATTTTGTATGGACACACTGCGCACCATGCCAACATATACCAAGTTTTTGGCTAATAGGTTTTTGGTTTTTGCAACAAACTGCTGGTGCCTCTCTCGATCCATTCTCTTCAAGTTATTCCATTTAGCCTACAGCCAATCCCAGCTACCATAGGCTGTTTGAAAAAACAGCCTATGGTAGTATTGTAGTTGTCCAAAGCACAACTTTGAATGCTGAAAGTCTCAAACGGTTGCTCAAGACCACTTTAAAAAGAAACAGAAAAGTCTGCCTCATTGGGAGCAAAATATGAAGACGTTAGGGATTGCTTAAGACCTTCGCACTGCGTTCTATATATTGCTGAAAGTCTGGAAAAGATATATTAGGTGCTTCTAAACTTTATGTTACATTGATATGGCCAGCCTCAGGTTGAATTCAAAATTCATCAACAGCACTCGCTGTGTAGTATAAGCTGAGATCAAGGCTGGGCTTGTTTGGATCGAGGCATTCTAAAGTAATCGGGTTGATGGTGATGATAATCATAAAAGCAAAATGTGTCATAAATGTCAATTACACCGAGTTCGTCATTGTTGAGATTTTATGAGTTTTCCTCCCGGGAGCAAGGGAGCAAGGCAATTTTTGTTTCTCTTTTTTGTTGCTCTTTCTTTTCTTATCTTTGCTCGAGTTTCTCTGGAGGACAGAATTATCGCCGACTCATTTGGGAGAGTGGTACATGGAGAGCATGTTAAACACAGGATGCTGAACAGTTACAAGCCCCCGCTGAGTGAGAGTGAGGGGATTTGTGCAGAATGCAGATGCGGGCTCTCCACGATGACAGCGCAGTGCATAACTACAGTGGTACTGCTTCCACATCCTCCGGAAACTCACCGAGTGGACTAGAAAGCTGTTGTTTACACCTGCTCTTAGTATCTGTCTGTTTCGGGGGAAACGGCGAGCCTCCATTTCCATATTACTTTGGCGGGCGTCCTTCATGTCACGCCTTGTCATTACCATCAGCCAAGCCTCACTGAGTGTCTGCTTGTCTCTTTTCATGGAAAGGTGGGCACTGTTTGCCTTGTAAATGAATATTTGAGAGTGACTAGATTGTAGGGCCCTTCTGTTGCGTAATATCAGGATTATGTAAAACACTTGTTCTTTGCCATTCATCCTCTAACGTGTATCTCGCTGTTAATTATTTAGCATTGGTTACTCACAGGGAGAGAGCACGTACATCTCTTCCCCGCCGACGAGGTTTAATTCCCAGTCCTACATCCTGATCCACGGCGCTTTTAACTAATCAAGTGTTGTGCCAATTCCAAGAATGAATATGATGAGGTTTTCACAGCAGGCCTTCCACCGATAAATGAGTAATGCTGTGGTCACACCTAATTCATGAAGCTTTAATGTTTCTGCTCATTACATTTTTGTTTTTTTTGGGTTTTTTTTTAAAGCATCATATAGTTTATTGGTATAGAAACACCAATGTTATATATTTATATATATATATATATATATATATATATATATATAAAAACACCCAGCACACCCCTGCGGGCGGTTTATCCTTCAAGCTCGGGTCCTCTACCAGAGGCCTGGGAGCTTGAGGGTCCTGCGCAGTATCTTAGCTGTTCCCAGGACTGCGCTCTTCTGGACAGAGATCTCCGATGTTATTCCCGGGATCTGCTGGAGCCACTCGCCTAGCTTGGGAGTCACCGCACCTAGTGCTCCGATTACCACGGGGACCACCGATACCTTCACCCTCCACAT
The DNA here is from genome assembly GCF_056152115.1 of Neolamprologus brichardi. Lineage (NCBI taxonomy): Eukaryota > Metazoa > Chordata > Actinopteri > Cichliformes > Cichlidae > Neolamprologus > Neolamprologus brichardi. Next base: position 7,329,647 of record NC_142111.1, read on the forward strand.
CCTCTCGAGCTCTTCTCTGAGCCCTTGGTATTTCTCCAGCTTCTCGTGTTCCTTCTTCCTGATATTGCTGTCATTCGGAACCGCTACATCGATCACTACGGCCGTCTTCTTCTGTTTGTCTACTACCACTATGTCCGGTTGATTAGCCACCACCATTTTGTCCGTCTGTATCTGGAAGTCCCACAGGATCTTAGCTCGGTCATTCTCCACCACCCTTGGGGGCATTTCCCATTTTGACCTCGCGACTTCCAGGTTATACTCGGCACAGATGTTCCTGTACACTATGCCGGCCACTTGGTTATGGCGTTCCATGTATGCCTTGCCTGATAGCATCTTGCACCCTGCTGTTATGTGCTGGATTGTCTCTGGGGCATCTTTACACAGCCTGCACCTGGGGTCTTGCCTGGTGTGATAGACCCCAGCCTCTATGGATCTTGTACTCAGAGCTTGTTCTTGTGCTGCCATGATTAGTGCCTCTGTGCTATCTTTCAGTCCAGCTTTGTCCAGCCACTGGTAGGATTTCTGGATATCAGCCACCTCCTCTATCTGCCGGTGGTACATACCGTGCAGGGGCCTGTCCATATATATATATATATATATATATATATATATATATATTATTAGGGGTGCAACGATACACAAAATTCACGGTTCGGTACTTTGGTGTCACGGTTCGATATTTTTTCAATACAAAAAAAATGTTCATGCCTTTTTAATTAGTCATTTATTAAAATTATAAATATATTTTAACTCAAAAGTACAGTTTTTAAATTTAATTTCGCTGAAACAACAAAGTAGTAGAAAAAAATCTATCTGATCGAGAAATCACTCATCGTTGGAAAAAGAGAGTTTATTACAGAGAAATGGCTCTTTCCAAAATAAAAGCTACACTATACGCTTCTTCTGGGCTATATTCTCAGCAGCATATTAAACATATCAGGTCACCATAAGGAGAATCACGTGCTAACGGCTGTCTAAATGACTCGGGTAAAGTTTGTAGCATGCGTGCTTGTTGTTTTTGTCTGCTTCCACTTGTCTTTGCACTAGGATGATGTCAGAGTAAATGTGCAGTCATATTCCTTGTGTTCCCACTAGTGCTGTCAGCTTTAATCTCGTTGAAATGACGTTAACGCCACAACACGGCAAATCTCCGTTAACGAGCTACCCCGGATCGCCCCGTGAGTGGGGCTGGACGGCCAATACGTTAACGAGCTAACTGCGCTAACACACTAGTTCCCACCCATGTAATTGAGCATTGCTGGCACATCCAACATACTGTTTTACTTTTGTCCATGACGCGCTTACCTTCAGGGTCATACGTCACATGAAATTAGGGTGGGGGAGGTTCAATTTTGCCACGTTGCAAGGAGAGCTTAACTTCTGTCTCGCTAGCTTGCCCTGCGCTCAGATCCACTGAGCTCTCAACACAAACAGCATCGTCAGAAGAAAAGTTGATAAAATAAATTTTGTATTGTTCGATACATATGCATACCGAACCGAAAGCACTGTATCGAACTGTTCAATATCGATACGAGTATCGTTGCACCCCTAATATATATATATATATATATATATACACACATACACATATATATATATATATATATACATACATATATATATATATATATATATATACACACACACACACAGTGGGGCAAAAAAGTATTTAGTCAGCCACCGATTGTGCAAGTTCCCCCACTTAAAATGATGACAGAGGTCAGTAATTTGCACCAGAGGTACACTTCAACTGTGAGAGACAGAATGTGAAAAAAAAAATCCATGAATTCACATGGTAGGATTTGTAAAGAATTTATTCGTAAATCAGGGTGGAAAATAAGTATTTGGTCAATAACAAAAATACAACTCAGTACTTTGTAACATAACCTTTGTTGGCAATAACAGAGGTCAAACGTTTACTATAGGTCTTTACCAGGTTTGCACACGCAGTAGCTGGTATTTTGGCCCATTCCTCCATGCAGATCTTCTCAAGAGCAGTGATGTTTTGGGGCTGTCGCCGAGCAACACGGACTTTCAACTCCCGCCACAGATTTTCTATGGGGTTGAGGTCTGGAGACTGGCTAGGCCACTCCAGGACTTTCAAATGCTTCTTACGGAGCCACTCCTTTGTTGCCCGGGCGGTGTGTTTTGGATCATTGTCATGTTGGAAGACCCAGCCTCGTTTCATCTTCAAAGTTCTCACTGATGGAAGGAGGTTTTGGCTCAAAATCTCACGATACTTGGCCCCATTCATTCTGTCCTTAACACGGATCAGTCGTCCTGTCCCCTTGGCAGAAAAACAGCCCCATAGCATGATGTTTCCACCCCCATGCTTCACAGTAGGTATGGTGTTCTTGGGATGCAACTCAGTATTCTTCTTCCTCCAAACACGACGAGTTGAGTTTATACCAAAAAGTTCTGCTTTGGTTTCATCTGACCACATGACATTCTCCCAATCCTCTGCTGTATCATCCATGTGCTCTCTGGCAAACTTCAGACGGGCCTGGACATGCACTGGCTTCAGCAGCGGAACACGTCTGGCACTGCGGGATTTGATTCCCTGCCGTTGTAGTGTGTTACTGATGGTGACCTTTGTTACTTTGGTCCCAGCTCTCTGCAGGTCATTCACCAGGTCCCCCCGTGTGGTTCTGGGATCTTTGCTCACCGTTCTCATGATCATTTTGACCCCACGGGATGAGATCTTGCGTGGAGCCCCAGATCGAGGGAGATTATCAGTGGTCTTGTATGTCTTCCATTTTCTGATGATTGCTCCCACAGTTGATTTTTTCACACCAAGCTGCTTGCCTATTGTAGATTCACTCTTCCCAGTCTGGTGCAGGTCTACAATTCTTTTCCTGGTGTCCTTCGAAAGCTCTTTGGTCTTGGCCATGGCGGAGTTTGGAGTCTGACTGGTTGAGGCTGTGGACAGGTGTCTTTTATACAGATGATGAGGTCAAACAGGTGCCATTCATACAGGTAACGAGTGGGGGACAGAAAAGCTTCTTACAGAAGACGTTACAGGTCTGTGAGAGCCAGGGATTTTCCTTGTTTGAGGTGACCAAATACTTATTTTCCACCCTGATTTACGAATAAATTCTTTACAAATCCTACCATGTGAATTCATGGATTTTTTTTTTTCACATTCTGTCTCTCACAGTTGAAGTGTACCTCTGGTGCAAATTACTGACCTCTGTTATCATTTTAAGTGGGGGAACTTGCACAATCGGTGGCTGACTAAATACTTTTTTGCCCCACTGTATATATATATATATATATATATATATATATATATATATAATAATTTAATTAATTAGTGGGGGGGTGTTCAATTAAAAATGTAAACTATAGTTTTCTTCATCACTGTGTCACACAAATTCGGTTAAGCTTCAGGGGTATTGCAGACTGACTCAATTTTGTTGTCATTTTATTGTGGTTTTTCACAAACCCACGTGGCTTTGAAGATGGCGACTGACAGCAAGTGGGCAAAACCTTGAGGACCATCTTTGAAGCAACCGCTTAAATGCAACAGTATCACATGTTCATATGCAAACAATGCTTTTGATTGTACTGCAGTATTCAACCACTGTTTACTTGGTGTGCTTGTCACTACCAATGCATGCCATCTCAGAGGTCCTCAGTTGGTTTCAGGTCCTGTTGTCACTTTTATTTGCACCAAAGCAGATAAAATGGATTCACAAATGTTTGTGGTTACTAACTGGACAGATTGATATCCATGAAGTTAAGCTGAATTCCTGTTATGCTGTCATGATACAGCGTTCCCTTAATTTGTTTTTTGAGTGTTGCAATTAGAAGAGGTAATTTGTTCACTAGCTGGTGGTTTCAAGATGGCTTTTTGAAACCACCTCGGGCACACACTGTTTACTGCCTCACATGTGATTGGTTAATGGAACTCAAGTGACAAAGTGGAGGATACACAGAAATCTAAAGGACTGCACTTGATTATTGTAGTGATTTGCACTCACTAGTGCTCTAACTGTGTGTTACAAACTGAATAACAGAGCTCTGGGCACACAGTGAGTCCCAGGAGAGAGAAAACAAGGGGTTCAGTTTTTAACATCTGAACTATAACCTCGTTCATATGCAGCAATGAATAATCCGACCTTGTAAACTGTAGTTAATGGACAAAATAGATGGATTTTAGCTGATCAGTTGCAGCTGTTCAGTCATTAAATTTTTCTGATTCTTTAGCTCTATTTCTTATTATATTTCTATGTGAAACAGTAGTCTTACAATACACAATAGCTAACCTGACAGTGTAGGTTTTGTATCTTAAAAAATCCCTAGTGCTGTGGCCCCAGCGGTTGAGTGGTTTAGGCCTGGTGTGCTGCTGGGCTTCAGTACTATAGTGAAAACCCTGTTATTTTTTATTTTTTTGAGATTAGTCATTTGCTTTGCCGCATTAACTGATTCTTTTTTCTTTTATCTGGGGGAGGGGAGTCACCAGAGAGCTCAGCTCAGCTTATCAACTATTTATTTATATATATATATATATATATATATATATATATATATATATATATATATATATATATATATATATATACAGTGCTGTGCAAGCATCTCAAACCACCCCTCACTTATTTACTTCCAAGGAGCCAGACTTACCTGTATTTGTTTTTTAAGTTGTCATTGAGCAGTAGTTCTTCAGACTTTATCAGGGCTCGCAAAATTGCTAGCCCGACGTCCCGGGGCTAGCGATTTTTCCAGTCGGGCTACCAAAATCTAACTCAGCCCTGCCCGTCGGGCTATCATAGGAAGGGAAATATACGTCTGCGCGTTTACATTCTTTCGCCAATGTAGCTGACTAATTATGTCATTGGCATCGATGAGTCACTGTCAATATGTGACATATTGAAATCGCGTTTGAATTTGCACTTGCTTTTTGCTTTCACTTTCATTTTGCGATCGCGCGAACTGTGTGTAGAGAGCAGCAGCACTGATTGGTGAGTGACGATTATTTGCGCACCAATTCTCTGACATCGTCTTATCACTCATTAGCTTACTATTCAAACGCGACAAGTGAAATCTCTCGCAGAAAGCTTAAACATATGAGAGGTTGAGTGCGCAAAGAATCGCTGACCGTTATGTAAGTACGTGTGTAAAAGCAGCAGGATTTACGCTGGTATTTTAGTTCTGCTGAGCCAAATAAGACAGGTCAGGGTGAAGAAGGGGCAGCCAAAGAAAAGCTTACCACAAAACGGAAAAATTATGACAAATCAGACTATGAGGCAAAAAGAAAGCGCAGTTTTTTTGGTTTCATGGACAAAAGAATTTCTGTGGCTGGAATATGACAAGCTAAATAACATGATGTTCTGCCAGGTGTGTTGTGAGTTTCATTTGATTTCTGAGTCAACAAGTGCCTTTGTTACTGGGACCAGTAATTTTAAGAAAGACCCCATCAGGACCCATAAGAAATGCAAGAAATGCATTATTGCCCAGTGTGCAGTATCTTTCCCAGAACAAACAGCAATTGCAAAAAACATACTAAAAGTAAACCAAGCACAACAAGAACTCCTGAAAAAGCTGTTTAGAACAGCGTGCTATATTGCAAAGAGTGAACTACCATTGGCAAAATTTAGCAGCCTTTGCAAACATCATAAAGCAAATGGCCTAGATCTTGGTTCCACTTACTTCTTACCCGTGACTTCAGTGGAAATTTCAGATTCATGTTCTATACAGTTCTTACAAGTTCATAGAAATTTCTGTTCAATTTGAACCAAGTATTTGAGTTGATGGTTGTAATTTCTATACAGTTGTTGTGATTTGTATTTTAACAATTTTTTGATTATTTTTTGTTTCCGTTACAATATTATACTTTAATGTATAATATTGTAATGGAAACAAAACATTAAAAAATTGCTTTCTTTTTTATTCGGGCTACCAAAAACAGAAGAATGCCTGCCTGAAGGGCTACCAGAGATTTTGAAATTTTGTGAGCCTTGCTTTATGAAAGTCTTTCAAAGTTTTTCTTTGGACGTTGGCTGCTTTTTCACAATTTTCAGTCCAGTTCTTGGTCTTGACCAATTTCAGAGGAATGTTTTTCTGTTTATTTGTTCTGTGAATCAGACAACTTCGCAAAGATCTGTTAGAAGATTTTTTTTTTAAAAACAGACATAACACAAAAGCACATAATTTGCTCTGTATTCCTTAGTTGAGTCAGCAAATAATACATGACGTAACAGTTTAAGAGGCATGAAATACTATGCAGTTTTTTCCCATGAGTTGTTAGCATCAAACTTGCATGTTTTGGCATGCTGTGCTGTGTGTCCTGAGTGGAAGACAAAAGTGTGGCACTCCTAAAAGCTGTCTACACCAGATGAACAGTATCTGAAAGACATAGTAAAAACCTTAAAACAAAACAAAAAGAACAGCAAAGATCTGACACAGAGCCTGAGAGATGCATCTGGCTCTTCAGCTGATCCGTCTGCTGTTCACTGAAGCTTCATCAGAAATGATGAGGATGGAATTAAGAAAAAAACATTTGAATTTGGATTTGAATCCATCGTACAATACTGTCTTGAAAGCATCTGATCGGCGACATCTTCCCTTTTCAGCATGACAATGATGTGAAGTAGTGAATTTCAGGTGTACTTCAGCTGTTTCCTATAATGCACAACAATTAACTGAGTAACCTGCATTATCGTAATATTTAGCTAAAAGAAGCTTTATTCTCTTTTCGTTTTAGACGCAGAGCACAAATGGACTGGACCATTTTTCTTCATCCAAGCTGCAGACCCCCAGCTTGGGCTTATGAAGGCCTGGAGGGACGGCGACTGTGACGGCGGGGGGGAAGAATGGGCTGAGGAAGTGGAGCTCACTAAGCAGGCCGTGGAGGCCATTAACCAACTCAGACCCAGGCCGAGATTCATGGTGCTGTGCGGCGACTTGGTCCACGCCATGCCAGGTAGGGGTTAGAGCACAACAAAGAAACATTTACAATTCTTTAAAAATGTTGCAAGGTTACTAAATGATTGTGTTAGTGGTGTAATATTTTATAAAAATGAAGAGGTAGGCTTGACAGTTTTTCACACGGTAAAGTTTTACCGGGCAGTCTTTGTCATTTTTCAAGGAATCAGAGATTTTTCAACAGGTGTTTAGGGAAAGCACAGAGCGTCCTTCCTGCTGTTCCTTCGTAATGAAACTCTGAAGTGCATCGCCTTTCGCTAAACACTAAATTACTTTTAACTTAACTGAGCGAAAGCACAACAGCCAAAAGAGGAAAAAAAGAAAGCCACAGCAGCGATGAGAGGTTCCCAGTGGATGTACAGCCATATGGACAGGAAAAACAAGATAGCAGCATCAACCAGTCTGACTGCCAATTATCTGCGAATGTTTGGGGACATAATGTGAACTCACAGATGCCGAACTGCATGAGATTTAGCTCCGCTTAGCCTCTTATGGTCTGACCAGATTATACAGTAGCGGTCCCGGGAGTGCTATCCCATCGCATCTGGGATGTCACTCCAGCCTGTTCAAAGGCTGCACGTATTTCAAAGTGTTCAAAATGTCTTTCCCAGGTTACAGATAACAGCATATTATTGAGAACCACACGCTGTGATTTCATGCACTGAACAGCATTTCAACAATATAGCTTGCTTCATACTTCATTTGGTAATTTTCTCCGTACGTATTTGTTGAGGAAAGAATACAAACTGAATGACTTCGTTAAGATGTAAGTGATCCGTCTAGACTGTTTTGGTCTAAGTTGATGTGAGACGTCTGCCATTTTGGCATCTTTGAAGCAGATGTGAAGAACAAGGGGTGGATCCGACTAGGCAACTGAGGGACACTGAATACTAATACCCTGCTTTATTGTCCTTTTTGACGATTGGGAACCATAAGCCACAAAATGAACCTCATTTTGTATTTAATAGGATTTGAAAGTAGTGTTTGAGACGATCAACTCTGCAATAAAGTGTTTATTGAGGTAATAAAAAGGGGCTCTTGAAAGTCTTCCCATAGACTTTCTTTTTGTACCCACAAGAGTCGCCCCCTGCTGGCTAATTCTATTTCACGGTGCACTGTGCTTTTCTTTTTTGACAAGATTCTCAACACCACTGTCTGAAACGTAAACCCAAACCATGACAGAGCCTCCACTGTGTTTTACAGATGGTTGTAGACACCCACTGTTGTATCACTTTTTCTTTTCTTTTTCACTTTTTCAGTTTTCTGAGTTTTTTAGGGACGCGCACAACATGCTGAGATGCTCCATATTCAATGTTTTCAGCTACTTTGGGAGACAAAGAAATGTGTTTTTGTAAAAGGCTGTCAGAAATAAGGATTCTGCACAGTTATGTGAGGACACAGCATTGGTTCACCAATCATTTCATTGGAATGAAAATGAGTGAAAAAGCAGCAAATGTCCACAGGAAAAGGTCTGAAAGACTTTCAGAAAGCCTGGAGAACAATTGCTCAGGACCACTTTAAAAAAAATTGCAACTCAGGCTCTCAGAAGAAAGTGTGAAGAAATGAGGGATAGTTCAAGGTTTTTTTTCACAGTTCTGTATAGGGATGGGTATCGTTTAGGTTTTATCCGATAACGGTGCCAAACCGGTACTTTTGAAACGGTGCCGGTGCTTAAACGGTGCTCAAACCGGTGCTTAAAGAATGGAGAACAAAAAATTGGTCCAAAAACCTCTCATGTTCAGCTGTTTTTTTGTAAAAAGATAACAATGTTAGCCTTTTCTGCAGCTATGGGGCATATATGGTATCATTCTTGGCTGGAAGCAGTGCTTAAACAATGGAAAAAACACAAACTTTGTCCAAAAACCTCTCATGTTTAACTGTTTTCCACTTTTTCTTTGGTCATTTTAGCCTTTTTGGCCAGAGTGAAGGGAGTATCTGCCATCAAACAAGAAGACAGGCGCATGTAGCTATGATGATGTTTGCTAGTTCACCTTACATGCATTAATGTAATAATGTGGTTAGCCTACTCAACGTAAATTACACACGAACAACATTAAGCTACTCACACAGAGAAGAACGGCTGCTGCCGCCATCATCATCCGTCATCATTTCTGCTACACTGGCAGGGCTAGGGGCCAGGACTCTCCTCTTCGGGTTTTTGGGGGATGTTGCTAACTCCGGGTCCGATAACAGGCAACCCACCCGCAGTAGATGTGCACGGTGTGAGGTCTCGCAGCAAGCTATCAAATACGGCGCATTTCTCGGCTTTTAAAAAAAAATGCTATGCGTTGCCAGGTGTTTCATCGGATTTGAGGTGTTACCTCCTTTGCACAGTATCACAGTATCACCTTAAAGCACTTGTTGCAGGCTGCTGAGTTTGCATCTTTTGCTGTGAAGTACAGCCAGACTTTTGACCGCTTCGCCTTGGGCACTTTTAATCTGTAGGTCTGCTCTAAAAGAACATACGTACCTGGGCCCGTCTACTATCCTCGGAAACGTAAAATGATTGGCTAGAATCTAAAGTGCTCAGGGAAAAAAAGCACCGAAATAAAGCACCGAAATGTGCGCTGCTTTTCGGTCTGGTTACTACCGTTTATGTCAGAACCGGTGCCATCATGGCACCGGATACCGGTACCCATCCCTAGTTCTGTATAATGTAAACTGTGTGCTTATATTTGCCTTTATAAGCTGAAATGTTACTAAGTTTAAAACAGCTGCTGCATTGTGATCTAAACTGTGAACGTATCATTTCGGTCTGATGTTTGACTGGTGTTACTGTACGAAACAGGCAGATCTGACTCTACTTACACTTCTCCCACTGTGGGTTTTAACTTATGATATGATTAGACTTAAGGGAAGCCTCGACATCCCCGATAAGTCCCTTTAACCCAGTATGAAATACATCAGTCATAATGGTAAAACAGTTATGCTTTTTCTGTTAAGCATGGTCACAAAGAGTGCAGGGCTCGCCTGAGCTGAAAAATCAGCACATGTATGCGTCTCTGCTAATATTAAAATGGCAACTGCCAAGCATATAACAGACATGTTTTTTTTTTCAAATTCAGACTCATTTCCCATGTGTGGTTATTAGTTATGTGTGAGTGAACATGTATATCATTGTTTGTCTTGAGTTTTAAACCCACCCCAGTGCAGCACCTTACATCTGTGTCCACTGCTGCAGATGTTTTCAAGAGAAACAGAGTTTTGTGATATTTATGCAAATGTTGAATGTAAACATATATATATTGAGATAACCCTGCTCTAATTCATTTATTCCACGAAGAACATCAGCTTTGGGACTGTTCAGCCTCAGAATAGTTTTTACTGAGGGTAGTGAGGTAGGTTTGAGCATTAGCTTTCTTCTGTTTCCCAGCCAGAGTCTGTAAACAACGTATTCCCATTTGACAGTAGCTGATATTTATCTATGAAAAGCAGAAGGATTCTGTCTGTTCTCACGATGCTGATGCTGATTAGGATTTCGGCTATCGATCAGACCAGACAGGCTTTAAATTCTCGCCCAATTTAAAGGAATCTGTGCGAGAAAGCTGCCGCTGTGTTGCGGTGCTACGACTCTTGCAGCTTGAAGGCAAAAAAAAAGAAAGAAAGTTAGTTCTGCCCATGAAGTCTAGTTTGAACACATCAGACCCCCCTGTGACAGCATGCAGTATTTATCTATAAAAAACACCTGGGTGCCTTCAAGCTATTTGCAGGAAGAGAAGATTTTTCTTTCACTTATTTTTTATATTGTTATTTTTTTTAGTTGAATTATTCAGTAGAAGTCTGCTAGCTGCAAATGAAGGTTTGTTAGGCTATAAACAGTATATGTGAATGGGCTGCACTTGATTCTGTCTCTGTCCTATTCTCTGAGGTAAAGATTGTAGCTATCTTGAAAGCAGCACAGCAAACCTGTGTGTGTGTGTGCGTGTGTGTGTGTGTGTGTGTGCCACAGTGGCAGCTGGTTACCCCCAATCCTGTCACCTGATGCTTTCTGAATCGTAACTGAATTTGAAAAAAGCTGGTTACCTTAGAAATGCCTGAATGTGGAAACGCCACAGTCCCTGTGTTGCCCACCTCGTCTGATACCGAGACACCAGGTTTGACTTCTGCTGCGTCCAGTCCTCCTCTCTGCTTGTCTGTTTCAGTAGAACGTTGGATGATTTACACCACATAACCTTTTAAATAGAAAACAAATTATTATACTCTTAAGGTAAAGACATCAAATTTACACTTTAGCTGAAGACGACGGCTCTGTGTTCTTGATTTTCGGAGTGTGCAGTCTGACTTTACAACAGGTTATGAGGATTAATGCTTGATGCAAAAAAGCGCCGCAAGCCGTTAACCAATGCAGACTAACTTTGCATGAAAATTAGGGGTCTAAAGTTTGGCGCCTACCTGCCTGGCTGGCCTCCAGGAAGGGACACTGAGAGAAATCAGCAAGCAAACCTGTCTCCCTCCATCTCTGCATGTCCTTGCTCTTTCTCTCTCTGGGCTCTGGTGACATGTTTGATTGGATCGTGATGAAAGTTTTATTCTGCCTAATCCTGGAGACCATGTAAGATATTAAAGCCAATAAGAATATTTATATGTGGAGCAGTATGCCATTAGTAAAATGTCCTTCTGCTCCCCATTTTCTAAAATTTGACTCGAAGCAAACTATTCATATTCAGCAGAGATGTGGTTTGGCTTAGTCACAGAGGTACTCTTCTTCTCCCCCCCCCCCCCCCCCCGTCCCTTTTCTTTTTCTTTTTCTGGGTCATAATGACCACCAATTTTAGCTGCACAGCCACAGTCATGAACCCTCCCGGAGCTGTCTCCCACTATCATCTAGCTGAGTCTGGCTGTAGGCATCCAAGTCTCCTTATTATGCCCATGACTGCACCATTTAAACCAAATATCCGAATCCAGTTACCCCCCCGACACACACACACACACACTCGTCCCCATGTTCCTGCCATCTCCCCTTATGATCACTCACATTTGGAGGTCAAAGCGCGACCTACTTCGCATGTCGTCGTACAGTAAATAGTGTAAGCATCAGGTTTAAACCTAAAGACCTCAGGGACCTTTAAACGCCGCGGCGTCAGCTGCTGTTACTGTCAGCACCAGTAGAGCAGGTTGTGCGTGCCATCCTCATTACTCGCCACGTCTGTCACTCGGCTGGCAACTGGGCCGCCGCATTGGTAGGAAGGAGGGAAATGGGTATTATAGCCGAAGCTGCTCCTTCCGTCTCTCGGCTGACATTTCCCCTTAAACTGTTTATTTACAATACAGAATGAATGTGTGGCGGCCAGGGGAAGCTGGCTGTCAACCGGCATTGTCAACGCCGCTGCCTGTCGGCGACAGGAAATTGGCAACTGTATTTCTGCTCCTACAGATTTCATCTCCCTTCGCCGTTGCTCCTCACAGTGTCTTTTTCTTTTCGGTCTCTTTCCTCTATTATCTGTCTGCTCTCTTTAGTAAACAGCTGCGGTAACATGCCTCATACCCTATTTTGACAACCTTCATTTGCAAGTCTGACACATACGCAAACATGCTGATTAATTCTTGCCTCTGATGAATCTGTTTGAAGCATCTATGTGAATTAACTGTGTGTTGAGGGTGTAAAGGTCCTGTCTTGTAATTGTTAGGGAAGAAATGTATGTGTGTGGGTGTAAGTGTCAGTTTCAGGTTTAAATTTATACTGTAGGAAAACTGCGGGCTAAGTGGTGATGTCTTGGTATAACAAATTATCTTCCTTCTCAAAGACTTGGGCGGACTGATGGATTTGTTTGCGTCCCATCGCAGTGGTCCACAAGGAGCGACCCATTCCCCAAAACAAAAAGTTGTGGAAAGAAACGCGGGCCAGTGTCTCATCTAACAACGTCATGTCATCCAGACCTTTACTGATAGCACATTCCCTGATTCTAATTCCCTATCTCCTCTCCTCCACAACCCCCCAAGAGATGCTTTCTCTTCTCAAGGACTTCCTTCAATCTCACCTAATTTTCTGTCTGCCGTTGCCGCCTCTCCCTCGCTTAATTTCACTTTCCCGTGTCTTTCTCTCACTTACTTTCAAAGCTGACAAATGAAGAGAATAAGGAGTAGGAGGGGGTGGGGGCAGCAAAGGGAGGTGGTGGGGTGGGCGAGCTAGATATAGAGCTGATTAGATTAGAGAAACATGCTGGACTTGACACTCTGCTAATGAGCACTACAAAGGATTCAAGCTGTGTCTCTGGGGGTTCTTGAAGGATGTTACGCATAATACAGCAGGGAGAAATGTTTAAGTACGCATGTACACGCCTGTGTGCAAAACTCGGAAAGGTGAAGGAGAAGTTGCCTTGGGACTTCCCTGTCCCCTCTCTGTATTTGTGGAAACTAAAGGTGTACTAACTGCAGTTTTCTTGGGTGATTTAAACATTAGTTTTTTCTTTTTTTTTTGGTAAAAGTCTGACCTCACAGTTGATCCACTGATCAATCCGGTGACTGGATTGATCAGTGGATCAAGTGGAATCACCAGTTGATTTACTGACTGATATATCTCTACATGCAATAGAAATACATATGTAATCTCTGTAGGACTCCAAAGAATTCAAAAAAGAGAGTTTTGGTGCCTTATCCTAGGGCTGTGCGATATGACCAAAATCTCATATCCCGATATAAGAATTCTATCGTCCGGATAACGATATAAATCACAAAAATGTAACATTTTCTGTAAATTATGTGAATCTCGGGCAGCTCGACTTGCGGGAAGTGTTTCCAGCTGCGCGTCATGTAGCTGGAGTCGAGTGTTTTAACCGATGCATGAAACTACACATTTTTAGACATAAGTTGTCTGGCCGCCGTTTTCTTTGTGAGTATTTATTACACGGCGTGCTGCGGGGAAAAGCCTGTTCTAACGTTTGAGTCTAAGGTTTATTTTTTAGCACCTGGCGGCTCTTTTTGCTTCTCATCCGTAAATAATCTGCTCTTTCACGTGATTCAGTTTATTTTGAAAAGTCTCAACATGATCTTGAGCTTTATTGTGTGGAACATAAACAAGCGGACACGCGATGGTGTTACCGTCGTTGTTACTAACCACAATGCATAAAACAGGCGTTTGTCCGTCCGTAGTGTGGTTATATTAAATATAAGAGAAAGAGAGAACTTTAAGAAATGAATATAGCCACTACAATGACCATCAAAACGATGAAAAAATATTGCCGTAAACAGTTAATTTTGCGACACCACGAAACAAACGATAGCGTAAAATGAAACGATAGACGTTTTTATATTGTCATCCGATATATATCGTTATATCGAACAGCCCTAACTTATCCGAGTCCAAATTATGGTAGCAGTGTGATTAAATATAGTAGTCTAGACATTCTTTCCGTGAGCCACATCCTCTGGGGCTGAAGGTCGGAACAGCGATAAACACTTTTGTGTTTTTGCATTGGCTGCTTCTTTTCAGGCATAATGTTGTCTTAATCAGATCTGGGACTGCTTTTTGGGTGACAGAGAGCTCCACTCAGTCCCTAATACTATCTTATAACTTTTAGGCCTGCTGCCCTTTCAAAGAAATTAATTTCAGACACGTCCCTCAGTGATCCCACCTGTTGAGTTCAGTTGCAAGCTTTACACATCTTCATCTTTTTTGGTAAGGCAGCATTAGGTAAGGTCACTAGTAATGATGAGTCTGCGCTTTTGGAAGAACAAACTAATCACAGTAATTGTAATGCACGGTTGATGCTCTCTAACAGAGAAAAAGTGAAGACACAATGTTACCTTTAACCAGTGCAGGCTTAAAAATGATTGAAACTGTAGAAAATTAATTCTTGAGGTTATCTTTAGCAAAGAAATCGCAGCATGTTTCAGATGATAGTTCACAAGTTTTGGAGTTTAAAGTGTTTTTCTGTGAATTTCTTCTCAGCCATAATTAATGGTATAAAAATACTCACTGTGGCTGCTTCTCAAAAAATCTTTACTTGTGTTCATGGAGTCCGGCTTCATGGTTCTGGACTGCAGCTATTTGTCCTGCTTATGAAGCTGTTCTCCACCCGAGTCGTGTTGCAGCTTGAAGCAGATCTATTATCACAAGCTGCAGTCCATGCCTGCTTAGTTAGTTGCATCCATGATGCTTTCAATGGTGGAACGAGAGATGCTCTGGAGAGGCAGCTGAATGTTAGCTTGGTTACCAGCAACTAAACTTTCAAAATACCCTCACAACCACTTTATTGGGAACACCTGTAAATGCAAATATCTAATTAGCTAATGACATGGAAACAACTCGATGCATTTAGGCATGTAGACACAATAAGGTCATGATTTACTTTATGACCACAGTGTACCCATCTTCTGATGGTTGTTTCCAGCAGGATAATATTCCATGTCACAAAGCTTAGTTTTTCTTAAACTAGTCACTTTAACATGGCATTGTAAACGGATGGCCTTCACGGTCACCAAATCTCAGTCCAATAAAGCAGCGGTCCCCAACCTTTTTTGCGCCCGACAATATTTTCATGGACCGGCCTTTAAGGTGTCGCGGATAAATACAACAAAATAAAACTAGTACCGGTACCGAAAAAAAGAAACTTTATTCATAACACACGTGAAAAGACCAAGGAAAACCGAGTAAACGATAAAAACTATAACAAAATAACACTGAAAACCGATTAAAAACCCTGAAAACTATACATTTCACACCTGAGCCTCAACTCTCGCGGCCCGGTACCAAACGACTCACGGACCGGTACTGGTCCGAGGCCCAGGGGTTGGGGACCGCTGCAATAAAGGACCTTTGGGATGTAATTTGTGGATGCGCAACCAACAAATCTGCAGCAACCTTGTTGAATCTATGCCACGAAGCATTAAGGCTTTCCTTACTGGTCCAATCCAGTACTAACAAAGTGTACCTAATAAATCAGCCTGTGAGTATAAATTTAAGGGGGCTGTCCACTAGTATTAGTACAGTATAGTTTGTACAGGGCAGATATATCAGTTGCCAATATGTACTTGGGCAACTGTAGAAAACACTATTTACCTCATTTTATGTTTGTGAGATTGTATGAAGTATTTAATATAACATCTTCACTAAGATCTTGCCAAACACCAGTGCCACATCAGCACAAACACAACATGTCGATGCATGCTTGAGTTAGTCACAAATATAGAGGCCACAAAATACAGTGGTAGAAAATGTATACAACAGCAAGACCCCAGGCACTGAGGACTCGACAGCCAGTCTTTAAAGGAAATTGAGAGAAGTGTTACAGTGTTGGACAGGCTCAATGAGAACCTGCCAAAGTCTCCTGTCAGGGTTTGAGAATCAGTGTTGCAATCTCATTAAGTGAACAAGGCCTTTCAGTTAGAGCCCCACGGGGAGTGGAGAGCAGCATTGTGTTTTTATTTGCGTATACCCTACATGTGCTGCATATTGCAGGGAGGAAAGTAGGGCAAGACAATGCTGGCGTTAAAAATGTTTGTATGAAATGGAATTGCTCGCTATTTCTTATATATGAAAAATCCTTATCATTTATTTAATGTAATGATGCACAACACATCTGCTTTAACTACTTCTTTCATATTTTATACGTCCATTTGGGCAAATTACATATAGTGCTATTAAAAAGGGAAGTGAAGAAGAACGTAATGCATGACTAATGTAACCAGATAATTCTAAATTAAGATTTACACCAAATAACCGAGAGAGAGATTGTGGTATATTGAAGACACAGTGGTTGTTCCTGTTTGCTGCTACAGACAGAAAAAAACCCATCTGTGACTTAAAAATAATTTCCTTTCAAGTGCAGCAACACATCTTCATCCAAACGAGCTGCAGTTGTTTCACTGAGCCTGTTATCTTACTGCAGTCACTCACACAACACATCACTGTTAGCTGAAGCAAGATATCTTAAATGCAGATGGGGCTTGGATGAGGATTGGTTCGAGCTGTGTCTCAGAGATTGTTGATTCATGCTTGTACTATGTCAGCAGATGGCTGTAATTGAGGGCAGGCAGGTGGTGGTGTGAGGAAGCAGAAGGCAGCACAGCGTCCCTGCCACTGTGTGTCGCAACCAGTGCTATTTATTCACATTTATTTATCAGGAGAAACGCAAGTGTGGCTAGATGCTGTTGTTGAGCCCAAAATCCAGTACTTTTGATAAGTGTGAACGTTGCATAGGGTAGTCAAGCACAGCGTGACAGTCAATCTCAAAGGGCAGAGGACGTCAACATCTTTCGACTATTGTTGTCGTTCTCTCCGGTCTCACAGAGACACTGGATGTTTTACAACATATTTGGAAAAAGCCTCCATTTCTGCACCACCTCATAAATCTGTGCGTTTTTCCGATTTCGACTCTCGCATCTGCTACCGTGCATGACAGATGAGGTTTCCAGACAGACGCGAATGTCGAATAAATCCAAAACAGCGGTGGAAACTTGAAGGAGTACTCAATTATAAAGTTAGCTGTACAAACTTTATCAGTTGTTTTACATTTTCAAGCCTGTTCAAGTGCTCGATAGAACCTGAGTCCCAGAAATGTTGGGACACTGCGCAAGATGTAAATAACAACAGAATGGAATGATTTGCAAATCTCACAAATGCAGATTTTATTCACAGTGGAACATAGAAAACATGTCAAATGGTTAAACTGAGTCATTTTACTGCTTCATGAAAAATATCAATAATAGCAAGTCGTCTGAAAAACATTGGGACAGGAGCAATAAAAGACTGGAAAAGTAAGCGCTGCTAAAAAGGAACAGCTGGAGGAACATTTTACAGTTAATTGGTTTAACTGTTAACATGTCAGCGTATGATCGAGTATTAAAAAAAGAGCATCTCAGAGATTTTCTGAAGTAAACATGGGCAGAGGTTCACCACTTTGGAGAAAAACTGAATCTACAAATGAAGGAACTCTCTCATCATCAACAGAGCATAATGTCATCAAATTATTCTGAAAATCTAGAGAAATCTCTGTGCATAATTGACAGGGTCAAAAATCAGAAGTGTATTGACTGAGGTTCTATCGAGCACTTGAACAGGCTTGAAAATGTAAAACAACTGATAAAGTTTGTACAGCTAACTTTATAATTGAGTACTCCTTCAAGTTTCCACCGCTGTTTTGGATTTATTCGACACTCGCGTCTGTCTGGAAACCTCATCTGTCATGCACGGTAGCAGATGCGAGAGTCGAAATCGGAAAAACGCACAGATTTATGAGGTGGTAGATCTTGTGCGCAGGCTCAGTCAGTGAGCAGTTTCCTGCAACATCAACAAATGCAGGTTAAGGCTGTATCATACAAAGAAGAAGCTTTATGTGAAAATGATCCAGAAACACTGCTGTCTTGACTAGATCCAAACTCATTTAAAATGGACCGAGGCAAAGCGGATAACTGGAAAGCATGGACACCGCGTCTTCTGGTCTAAGAGGAGAGAGACTAGCTGACTTGCTATTAGCATTCAGATAAAAAGCTTGCATCTCTGACAGTAAAACCTGTTCTGTAAATGTACACCTTTTATCTTCTACAAGGGGCGATCGTGGCTCAAGAGTTGGGAGTTCGCCTTGTAATCGGAAGGTTGCCGGTTCGAGCCCCGGCTTGGACAGTCTCGGTCGTTGTGTCCTTGGGCAAGACACTTCACCCGTTGCCTACTGGTGGTGGTCAGAGGGCCCGGTGGCGCCAGTGTCCGGCAGCCTCGTCTCTGTCAGTGCGCCCCAGGGCAGCTGTGGCTACAATGTAGCTTGCCGTCACCAGTGTGTCTGTGTCTGTGTGTGTGAATGGGTGAATGACTGAATGTGTAAAGCGCTTTGGGGTCCTTAGGGACTAGTAAAGCGCTATACAAATACAGGCCATTTACAATTTAATCCCAAAAAGACATGCTGACAGATTTCTTTCATTTCTTACAGCAGCATTTCTTTGTCACGTAGCAAAACTGAGACTTGCTGTCGAAATTGCACTTTTTCTTATATTAGGATATGTCAGGGATTAAATATGTAGTTGCATTGGATGTGTTGTGAATAATCTATTGTGAATGACATTGTTTTTATGTACATTTTGTAAAGCGTCCTAACTTTTTTTGGCATTTGTAATCGAAGATAAGAGTATGCAACATCGACACACACACAGAAACACACACACACAGAGGAAAGATCAATAGTATCTAATGTGGAATCTCCCTTGATTACCTATTATGCATTCACATTTAGGCGATGTCAAGCATAAACATGTTGTGCTATTCCACTGAGCAAATCCACCGGAGCAGCTGACAAGGTCAGGTACCTTCCTAAGGGGCATATTGATGGTGCTAAAATATACAGTAGACTGATTCTCATTCACCCATCCTAAAGAAAATGACCTCATGCAAATTAAAACTTGTAAATAAACGAAGAAAATCAGGTGCTGTAATCTGTCTGTACCAGCAAAGTTGCAGAGAGTGCTCTCAGCTGGAACAGTTGCCTAACAATCTTTGCGCCCCCGGTTTTTCATCTAAACTTCATTAGTGAGACGGCCTTTGTTTGTACGTAATTGTGGCAGCGGTCAAATATTGTGATTGTGAAATAATTAATCCGCTTTGTTGTGGCTTCGGCTGTCATTTCCCTTCATCAGGATTATACTTGAAAATATCAGGTCAACAGGGAACGAAAAAAGCACGTTTGAGTTTGTACTGGCATCAGAGAAAAACCACTTATCTACTTATTGATAATTTGTAAGGCAGTTTTATTCATGCAGAACTAAATTATTTTGATGTCATTTGTGTTTCGCACAAATTAAAATTTTTGCTTGTTTTCGTGATAGTTGTGGAATATCTTATAGGATGGCAATTAAATTCTATCTTGGAGCAAAACTAACAACTCATTTGTTTTGGTGAGTAACATTGAATACAAATCTAGCATACTTACAAGGAAGCTCAGTGGGCTACAGTTGAATTTGGACTCAGTTTAGCATTAAATTCCAAATAAATGTCAAGCTCTCCACCTGCACTCATCCACAGCGACATGGTGTTGCTGTTCAATAGTTCAGAAGTAATTTGACTACACGGTCAATAGTACCATGTCCACAGAAAGAAAAGAAAACTGGAAGTATTACTAGTGGTACTATAATGATGTTATGAAAGTGGGCCCAACCAAAAGGACTATTCACTCCATGATCATGAACAACAAGAACAATGAGTGTATTAGATATTTTACGTCTGGAAGCTTTACCTGCAGAGGAGGACCAAGTGACAGCTCCAGGATGCATGGTGGTCCAGTGGCAGTACTGTTGCCTCACAGCGTACGGTCCAAACTCTGGCTGGCACCTTTCTGAACACCTCCTCAAACAGTCTGAAAATATTAATGTTTGGTTAATTAGCTCTAAATTAGCCGTAGTTAAGGGCAGATAACGTGCTTTTGCTGCGTAGATTAAGTCAATATGTGACTTGCAGTCTACAAAGCACCTTAAGTGGTCAGTAAGATTGGAAGAGCGTTGTATAAACGTCAGTCCATGTTTTCCCTTTTAATGTTTCTTAAACTCTACACTTTCTCCCACTGTCACGAATAAGATGTTCTTTGGGGAAAGGCTCTTATGTAATGAGCCCTATCTAAATATCCGAGGAAAGATTTGCTCCAAAACTAGGCCAGTAAAATAATTACTCAGATGAATAAAAATGAAAAGAAATATGAGAGGGAAGAGAGAGAGGGGACTGGGGATAACACAAGAGCAGCGGCTGATGGGTTTGTTTGATATAAATTCAAAGTTATAAATAGATTTGAGAGTCACCCATTCTCTGCCCTTTATACACTCTGGGATTGAATTAATTTGGCTCAGAACATTACCCATGTTTGGATGTTTACCCTTTTTGTGTACCCTCCAGGCTTATAGCATTTTTTAAAAAAATTTTGGGGGGAGGTGTCTTTAAAGCAAATAGCCTCGTATGTCTTCACAAACCTGAATCTGGAAAGCGGTCTACACAGCTGCAACATGTGGACCGAGAGGATACCGCCAGAACACCACTAATCATGTCAGTAACCATGGTGATATGAATTCGAGCTGTACTGAGCATTCATCATCCTTTGAGCGCTCTCATCATCCTCCATATAATCTCTCTCTCACTCTCACGTTGTCCTCATTCACACTTTTAGGCTGTCTTTGGCTCATTTCCACCCACATACAGTAGAATGCTTTTCTTAATCAAACATCTGTTTTTTTAGGTCCAGGTCATAATTTGTTTGGGTTTTATGTTACCTTTAATCATATGTGTGACATTAACACATGCCATGTTGACAATAGGTTTTCTGTTATTCTTCCTTTAGGTACACCCTTTAGAGAAGGTCAGGAGAAAGATCTGAAGGCAGCCTTGAAGGGGACCGATCCCTCCATTCCTCTGGTGTTTGTCAGTGGAAACCATGACCTGGGTAACACCCCCACTCCCAGCACAGTGGAGCAGTATTGCAGGGAGTGGGGGGATGACTATTTCAGCTTCTGGGTAAGCAGACACAAACCATAATTAGTAGTAGCAGCCTGTAGCAGTGGTTGTAGGATGAATGGAATATTATATTGACGGGTACCTGCGAACAACATCTCTGCTCTCACAGGATTAAGAATAGCAAAGGACCAAAAACCCTGCACCTATTTTGGTGTGTGACATTAAATACGTTTTAGTATTTTCCTCAGCATGTATACCATGTATAGCTAATGTCATTTAGACTACTTTTGGGCATTTGACTTCCCTGTACTTTGATATTGCAGTTAAAAAATATATATGTATATCACGGTGTGGTCCAGTTTTTATGGTGGCCATTTAGACCTCTTTTACCAGAAGTTGTACAAGGGAGCTTTGTGACGATGCATATTTCAGTTATAGCAACTGTTTCTTGGTAACATAACAAACTTTGATGTGGTGCCATGGGCACACAGTTGGTAAACTTAAAAGGGATTACTAATTAGGATTGCAAAGGTTTTTTAGATTAGGCCTGCAAAGGGGAAACATAAGACCAGAATGCATAGTATATGGACAGTATATGGTTCCTTAAAGGCCTTGCAATTTGTCACATGGCTAATGAGTTTTATACATGTAGTTTAAAATGCATGTCAGAGGTATTTTGCTAAAATTCTGCATGGTTGGAGTGTTTTTGCCACACCGCATTCACCAACATTTTTATTTTCAGCAGTTAGGTTTTGGATAATCTATAGGAATATAATATTAAATTGGGTGTAGGGACGGCAGATGAAATGGGAAATAATTCAAGTTGTTGTTTTCCTCTCTTGTTTTCTTTTTCTCACACGTTTGCCGTCTCAGGTGGGCGGAGTTCTCTGCCTGGTTCTGAACTCCCAGCTGTTCTTCGACGCCTCGGCCTGCCCTGAGCTGAGGGAGGCTCAGGAGGCCTGGCTGGAGGCGCAGCTGAGCAGAGCATCCTCCTCCTCTTCTACGGTAGGATGGCATGACCCCAGCGTGATTGAGCCTTTTTAAGCCATGTGGGCACATCATTTGAATTTCTGTCTTTAGAGATCTTGTGATGTAACCATCGCTCACATCTGTCTCCGTTTAGGAACCTAAACCCAAACACATCCTGATATTTCAGCACATTCCCCTGTACCTAAAGAGTCCTGATGAAGAGGATGACTACTTCAACCTGCAAAGGACAGTCAGGCAAAAACTGCTGGACAGGTTCAAGAAAGCAGGTAGGAGATCAGAATACAGAAAAATTATGGGGGTTTTCTGATTTCCTCTGGTTAAAAATTGGCAGCCTAGTTCAGGTTTGGGCATTTGGTTAGAATTAGAAGTCGCAGAATAGATAAATCAATTTTACTATCTTAAACGTCAAGCATCTCTGGCTTCCACAGCTCTGAAATAAGAGCATTATTATTTTTTCTTTTCTTTTCTTTTAGAATAATGGATTTAGGCCAGTGTGAAGTGGTCTTAAGTTTCTTGTCTTAATACGCCTTAGCTGCTATTCCTATTAAACCTGTTCATTTTAAGCATATCTCACTGAAGCACAGTTAAGATCCCAGCCCAGAGGATTAATATGTCATTATCCAGCAGCCTCAGGAAGAGCTCTTGGCACACACACGCACACACACACACACACACAATGCAGACATAATTGAATTAATTATTCCATTCACTTCCTATAAGGAGAATAAATCCTTAATCAATCCATTGTTGTAAGCTTATAAGAGAACGATACAAAAGTAGTGGGCAAAAAAGAAAAAATAACCCTCCCTCAAGGACAACACGTCTTTAGGCAGAATCTCAGCGAAGGTGCGTCAGCCGGCTTTGCGCTGCTGACTGACAGCAGCCACCTCTCAGTGCCGAGCTTTTCAATCATGCATCAAGGTGACAGACGGTGGATGGTTTTAATTTCATTATCCATCCATTATTTCTGCACATATTTAACCATGTTGGCTCATCTTGGTCTGATGACCCTTCTCTCTCATAATTGATCTCTCCTCCAGGGCAACACTGCTTAAAATTTTAAAGGGCAGTCTCTACAAGCTTTTTCTTATCATGAGCAGGAGGGCGTTGCTGTAGAATGAGCTGGTGCCCTTTTTCTTACCCGCACTCTTGTGCCCTGCTAGCAATTATAAACATGGGCCACATACAGAGCAAGCGCTCCATGAACTACGAGCACGTAGATCCATACTGATAACAGACGTGCAGACGTGCTGATTTTTAAATATATGGTATGATTTTCTCAGGCGCTTAAGTGCGATGTGTGATACTCCTTTATTACAGCAAGGTAAGGAATACTCAGTATCCACGTTTCCTCTGACTCTTATCTATACATAACAATTAAGTCGATCTCTGCTCTAAACATATCTGTGAATGTGTTCTTTCTCCTGCTCACATGGAGAGATTTGATTTGATTTACTTTAGAAATATCCTTCATTTTGACATATTTATGAAGATTCTAAGTCATTCTGACTATAAGATAAGAAAACACATAGCCATGATATTATTTCTATTAGTTCTTGATAGATGTGCTAAAAATATAAGTCCTAACATTGGAATCAGAGGATTTAGCAAAAAGCAACTCTTTCATAATAGAAATGAGACAGTTATTGATGAAGAACACACTTTTTTCCATTTTGCTCTCCTCTAATCTCTCTCACTTTAACGGTCTCCTTCCTCCAAGAAGTGACTGATGCTGTAATGTCTGTACTTAGAGTCTGCTGGAGTCTGTCCTGCAGGCATGCTTGTAAAAGAGACTGACTGTGATCACTGAGGCTCCGTGTCAGTTTGTGATAGAGCTGCTACTGTGCATTTGTTTCATGGATACTGTAGTCATTAGGGTCACTACCAGGGCAGAAAATAACAGGCACTGGAAAGAGGACAGTGTCTAACTGAGCTCCAATTGTTCAGATGGCAAAATTTTCAACATTATCCCAGCTAAACATCAATATTACTGTTGTGAGCATGTTAGAAAGCTAATGTTAGCATTTACTGTGCATAGCTGTGCCTATAATAGTCTTGTTTTATATTTGATTGATGACTGGTGACCTGTCCAGGGTGCATCCCGCCTCTCGCCCTATGACAGCTGGGATAGGCTCCAGCCCCACATGACCCTGATAAGGGGAAGAGGGTGGATGGATGGATAGATTTAATATTTATCTGAACAAACTTTTAAATTGTTTGCTTAGTCCATTTTGTCTGGGTTCGGGTTGTGGAAGCAGCAGTCTAAGAGAGAAGCCCACACCTCTCTCCTGGGCCACCTTCTCCAGCTCTTCTGGTGGGGACAGTGAGTTGTTCCCTAGCCACAGATGGATGGACGGAAAAGCAAAACAATGTAGTATTATAGTGGTCCCTCGTTTTTAAAATTATTATGTTTTAAGGCTGTAAAACCCCTCACAACACTTTTTTTTTCTCAGACAGGCATGAACATTTTCATGCTTTTCTCTCTTGTTTAAACACTCTCAAAGTTCAAACCTTCGTAGAAAAATAAGTCCAGTATTATAGAATGAAACCAAAGATCAAACCCTGTTTTAGGTCCAGATCATGCGAATAGAGCAGCTGCGAGAGAATTCAACATTAATGAATCAATGGTACGGAAGTGGAAGTAGCAAGAAGAATGAGTTGAGTAAAGTTTGACTTACCTGACTGTTTTGTTTCGCTTAATGCACCTTATAGTCCGAAAAATACAATAACTTCTACTTTCCTTTAGCATGTCCAGAATCCCAACTTTTTGTGTGCAATGGTTAGCATCTTCCTCCGCCTTTTGGGTGCTACCACGGGTCCTTTAACTGTGCAAAACATTTCGCCAACATTGTTGTGTTTGTTGGGGAGAAAACTTACAAACATACAGTGCAGCACTTCAGAGTCGCACTGCTAGCGATTGAAGATTTATGTAAATTTCACAAGCTGAACACATTCTGTACTGTACAGGAGACACAGCACGAGATTGATTGACAATGGTCTATAGCCAATCGGGATGCAGAACACAATGCACTGTAAAAAAAAAAAAAAAAAGCATGCAAAATTGCACACACAAAAAAAATCGACGAAAGGTGAACCGCGTTATAGCAAGCGACTAAAATATTATTAATAAAATATTTAGTAGCATTTTGCGAACTTGATATTTCTGCCTCAAAATAAGTGAACTGTTGGAAATTTCCTGCAGGGCCAACAAATAATTAAACACCCCAGTGGAGCGAGTTCAAAATGGATATAAACAACTTTCAGATCATCACACTATATGATTAACACATACTAAAGAAAAAAAGAGAGCTTGGGAAACTGTGTTACTACTCTTCCTGTCTGTTAGTTCAGCGGTCCCCAACCCCCGGGCCTAGGACCAGTACCGGTCCGTGAGTCGTTTGGTACCGGGCGTTGAGGCTCAGGTGTGAAATGTATAGTTTTCAGGGTTTTTATCGGTTTCCAGCATTATTTTGTTATCATTTTTATTGTTAACTCGGTTTTCCTGGGTCTTTTCACGTGTGTTATGAATAAATCTTCTTTTTTTCGGTACCGGTACTAGTTTTATTTTGTTGTATTTATCTGCGACACCTTAAAGGCCAGTCCGTGAAAATATTGTCGGGCATAAACCGGTCCGTGGCGCAAAAAAGGTTGGAGACCGCTGTGTTAGTTGACGGGCCATGTTTCCTCTCTTGTGTGGTAAATTATGTCTCTTTTTGACGTAGATCTGCTATAACCAGTTTTTTCCCCCCTCTTTGTAGTGCGTTATTAACACATCTTACCCCTCCCCTTATGGTCTTTCCTTACTGCTACACTGTGTGATCTGAGGCTTCCAGATGTGCTTTGCACTCTGGTGATCATTACTGTCATAACAGTAAAGGGCAGCATCATTAACCTCAGGCACACACAAAAAACACACTTCTCTCCCGTGCCTCTCTCTCACTCTCTCTGAGGAATTTATACTGAGGTACAGCTCAGCTTTGACACAGAAAGCAGGGACGCCATTTTTCTTCTGAAATTTTCATTAAGTGAGCAGTTGGAAATGATGAGTTTCTTGCTAGAGCCAGCACTCGCTAGCTCTAGCAAGAAACTACCCCTGACTAGATAGCTTTGCCTTGGAAGACAGGCAAGCAGCTGAAGTATTGCACGTTTTATTTAGAGCTGAAAAACTTTTAATGAGTGAGGTTTGATTGTATTAGTAACACTTAAACTTTGCTGGAAAACTTGGATATTGTTAGTTAAGGTTATTCTTCTTGGGTGCTTGTTTCCAAGTTCATATTTGAGCCAAGTAGCGGTTTGGCAAGAATGAAGATGTTGACTTGGACAGCTTTTTCTCTCTCTCTTTCTCCGTTCTTGTAATTCTGAACTACAGACCTTGTAATAGAATCACTGGATGTTAGACAAAGGTCTCTTTGGCATCAGCTCACTCCTTAAAAGCACACATTGCTGTGTGTAGCAGATTTCTCCGACCACTCCAAAGGCGTCTTTTTGTGGCGTCTGCTGGGTTCAGCACTTGTGATGTTGTTATTGCTGCCGCTGTGTTTTCTGCAGCCCCCAAACCACTCAGTAGCATATGATGGAAAGAGCGATTATAGTCCCCTGCAGACAAAGAATCTCATTTAATAGATTTTAGAGCTTTTTGTCGTCTTTCTCCCCGCTTCGTCATCTCACAGAACATGTGTGCTGGCGGTTGTTGAGCAACTATTTTTTATTTTCGGCACAGTTTGTGTGTCTGTGCATGTGTGTGATTTATGCATATAAATTAGCGTGCAGTGGTTTGTTTTTCTATGCGTGACATATTGTACAGTAAGTATCTATACGTTATCTCAGCAGCACAGATGCACATGGGAAAGGTGCAGCACCAATTAGTCTTCTTCTGGCTCATCAGAGCGAGGACTTCCACACTGGGAACTGTTAAGTGCGTTCCAGCTCGTATTAATGATACCCTGTCTCAGTGATGACGCCCTCTGGACTAGTATTGAGAAATTCCTGTTTTTAATTGCATAAGCAATTACTATGGTTTGTGATTTTTACAGTGATTTGGTTAATATTAAATCATGCATTTAAATGTGAGCTCGCTCTCTCTATTTAATATGTTTGGAGTTTTGCAACATAGTCATTTCAAAAGTACAGATAAATTAAGTCTGGAGGTTTTTGTGGCTTTGGAGACTTTTCATTAAAATTATGAAACAAAACAAGTTGGACACACTGCTCTTTTGTTTTTATCTTCTATTATGGCATACCTGGTTGAACACCTTTTCACTATGATTTAGTTTCAGTTCATTGGTAGTAATTGGGCAAAACCTTAAAACTATAAGGCAACTCCTTTAGACTTAAGCCATAAAGGTTTCTGGACTGGTCATTGACCATCTGACAACCACCGGTCACTAGGGACAAATGTTAACCAGCGATTGGTTGCTGGAAATTGCTGCCAGCCACTTTAAATTCGATTGCTAAACCCCTATCAATGTAGGCCTAGAGACTAGTCAGTGGACCTCTTGGTAATCACTGGTCAAAAAAAGTTTGTATTCCAGCTGGCGAGTGGTTGCTGATCGCAAAAAGGTAAACGGTACTGTACATTTGCTTCAGTTGCTAGTAGGTTGCCACAGTTACCAGTAGTTTTCATCAAATATGCCAAGTTGACTGCAAACACTTGGCAGCTACTTGCCAAACTATGGTAAAACTGTGAAAAATGCACAACAAATCGGAACCGGAGAACACTAACCTTCTGAGTTTAAATGTTTAGACCTAACACTCTCTCCATTTGCATGAGTAGGGATGGGTATCGAAAACCGGTTCTTGTTGAGAACGATTCCCTTATCGATTCCAGTCGCCCCGAATGACGTCACCACGTTGCGGAGCGTCATTTACCTGGCAGGAAACATGGCGGCTCAAACGCTAAAAAGTTTGGTTATACTTTACGAGAACGGATGACAACAGGGCAACTTGCAATACTTGCAAAGTAGATATTTCATTTAAGGGAGGAAACACTATGAATATGCAAAAGCATTTGCTCACAAAACACACGATAACCTTAAATGAATGTCGTGTTTTTAATCCCGCTCTGGACTCGTGAATCTCAACCCAGCAGCAGCGGTAACGTTTGCACGTCCTCTCCCGTTAATACGGCAGGTAAATAATCAACTAACAGTGCATATTATGTTAGTGCGATCTGCCTTATTACAAAACCTGCCATTACTGTGCATTTAGGTGACCATGATGAGAGAGACAGAGTCTGGCTGGCTCAGATGCTGGCAGTTCTTGCTACAGTCTACTGTTAGCGTCTCCTTTCAGGCCAGGATAGACGAATGTCACCGAGCAGTGACTAAGTTTGTGGTAAAAGGCTTGCACCCATTTGCCACAGCAGATGCCCCCGATTTTCGGTAAGTGAATGTTTAATTGTAGGCAGGGACATTATTGGATATTCTTGTGTAATTGCTACAGAAGAATATTTATTTTATTATTTTACATTCACAATTTTTTTTCCTGGGGACCCTGTGACACCCCATTGAAGAGCCGTAGGTTGGATCTGTTAAGATCTCACTGTTGGGTTTGTAAGGCCATGTTACTCCTAAATTTCTATCTTGTTCAAAGAGAAGATATAAAACAAAGATCTAAGCTAATTGACCTTAGTGTTCTCCTTTTTTAAAAAAAAAAAAAATCGATAAGAGAATCGATAAAGAATCGAATCGTTAAACAGAATCGAAAATGGAATCGGAATCGTGAAAATCTTATCAATACCCATCCCTATGCATGAGATGTTCATATTTGGGATATCTGCTCACACAGCCAAGATACCAAAAACAGTGAAATATCTTAGAGTAGTCTGGAGCCTCAGCTTTTGGCTAATAAGCATTGCTTTGTGATCATTAGTAGAAGTTTTATATGCACATCATGTTTAGGACAAGCGGGGGCCTAAATACTTAATACCTTAATTTAACCTTACTGTTCATTTTGGACTAGTATGAGTGTGTTCACTGATGTCTGCATATCTGTATATCTTTAAGTGTGGTCTGTGTATCTGTACACTATGTCAAAGTACCTCACTTTTGCTTATTTTTCTTTCTTTTTTTCCTTTTTTCCACAGTACATAAATCCAGCGCAGACAGAATTAGATACTGCAAGTAGAGAAAGAAAGAGATGCAAAAATTGTAGGCTTTTACACTCATCGAGGATGTTGAATTTAGAGAAAACAGGTTTTACGCACACCCAGAAACTCCTCAGAGAAGATTGAATTCCCATCGCCGGGGTCTGTTGTCTACTTTTCAGCGGCAAGTGGAGTATCAAAATCCCAGCAGTGCTCTCAGCCTCGCCTCTCCTTATAGATGGAGTACTGTAATTAGATTTCTTTGCTCTCCTTCTTCTCTCTCCTCCTGCAAGGTTTATATTCTACATTAAGGATTAGCTCACTTACACACTGGGATGGATGAATGTACAGACACACTTCTCTGCTGCCTTTGTTCACCTCCAAACCTGTTTACGTGTAGAGGGGGGAAAAAATAACCCAACAAAATTAAAATACAGAATTTCATTGGAATTCCCAGCATTACTAGCGGCTGAAGAGTTGTACAGTAGGTAATTAGAAGCAAAGATAAACAGTGTACTGCTCTGCATAGCCCCTCTGTCTTTTTCTCTCTGTCTTTCACAGTCTCTCTCTTGCCGTTGGTTGTCTTTATCAGTAAGGGTTTTACTCTGTTCAAAAGTGAAGACACATTTATCACCCACTGGGAATTTGATAAGAGGGCACGGTTAAGCCTTTAACCCCATTGTTTTAATCATGAGCCTGAGTAATGCTCTGCCTTTTCTGTTTCTTGCTCTCTTAGTCTGTCTTTGTCTCTTTTTCTAACGCATCCAAAGGTGGAAGTTGTTAAGGATGTAGCACTGGGATTTCAGAATGAATACCAGGGCTGCATAGGTCAAGATGTATCATTTCAGGTACCACTGCACTGAAACAGAATCCAGGAAAGGTAGTGCTAATAGCATAGTGAATGGTAGAACTACTAATAAAGGGCAGACTCTTTTGACTGTTGTCAGTGGACATTTCAGCTAAAAATTGTGTTTAGCACTGATTATTTGTGCTGAGCTACCTTAGGCTTTCATGTCACCCCAGTGCTGCATGTGAAGCAGTGGGAAGTGAGTTCCCACTATTAAATTCCGTTCTTATGAATTCTTTTGGCGACAGAGAAAGACTGGACTCAGAGTGGTCAAGCTCATGAAATAATCTTTATTTTACATTTCCGGAAATGGAGACCTGAACACACGAACACACACGCTCAGGTCTGAATTCTTTACCAGCTAAATTCATATATATATTTCTGCACTGCGTCACACCGACACACAGATTACTTAGTTCCGCTTTTCTATACTTCCTGTTTCTGCACAAGACGTGCAGACTACTCTGTGACTTTTGGCCTACATTCTAACTCACAGGGGCGTTTTCCTACACTGGGCTCTATAAAACAATATAAATAGAAAATAAGCATTAAGAATATATGTTTATTTCGTAACATTTCCCCTTTTTAACTAAACAAATTAGTTAACCTAATTAACTGACTTCCTCAATAACTACTGTGAACTAAAAACAGATATAATTAGCTTTTTCTGGTAAAAGGTCCTAGATTATTTTTGTCAATGTTTGGAAAGAGCCTCTATAGAGTTAACCCATTTCCTTTTTAAAACTTACTCCTGGTTTCTTCTCCCCGTGGTAGAGCATATCCGGCCTGAACACTGTGTTTGGGCAATTTACATAACATAGAAATCCTACAAACTATTACTAAAGTCCCTCTCATTACTCTTCATTACTTTTATGCTCACATTATAACCTCTGTCTAACGAGCTTTTAATCTTCTATACAACCTAAACAACAAATTTTCTGAGAGGTTTCTCTGTGCTCTGTGCTTCTTTTAAGTTCCCCTTTCTGGTGGTTGGTTCCTGGATTCTCGTCAACCCCTCAGTGGTTTTGCTGTGGTTCTGGAATCTGCTCCTTCTTCTGTAAAGGACAGAAAACGCCTCAATAATCTAATATGTTCATCAATTGTTCTCTTAACTTTTCAAAGTTAGTTCAAAATATCTGTGCTTCTGTTCTGGGCTCTATCATCTCTGTATATATATATATATATATATATATATATATATATATATATATATATATATATATATATATATATATATATATATATATATATATATATATATATATATATATATATACAGTGGGGCAAAAAAGTATTTAGTCAGCCACCGATTGTGCAAGTTCCCCCACTTAAAATGATGACAGAGGTCAGTAATTTGCAACAGAGGTACACTTCAACTGTGACAGACAGAATGTGAAAAAAAAATCCATGAATTCACATGGTAGGATTTGTAAAGAATTTATTCGTAAATCAGGGTGGAAAATAAGTATTTGGTCAATAACAAAAATACAACTCAATACTTTGTAACATAACCTTTGTTGGCAATAACAGAGGTCAAACGTTTACTATAGGTCTTTACCAGGTTTGCACACACAGTAGCTGGTATTTTGGCCCATTCCTCCATGCAGATCTTCTCAAGAGCAGTGATGTTTTGGGGCTGTCGCCGAGCAACACGGACTTTCAACTCCCGCCACAGATTTTCTATGGGGTTGAGGTCTGGAGACTGGCTAGGCCACTCCAGGACTTTCAAATGCTTCTTACGGAGCCACTCCTTTGTTGCCCGGGCGGTGTGTTTTGGATCATTGTCATGTTGGAAGACCCAGCCTCGTTTCATCTTCAAAGTTCTCACTGATGGAAGGAGGTTTTGGCTCAAAATCTCACGATACTTGGCCCCATTCATTCTGTCCTTAACACGGATCAGTCGTCCTGTCCCCTTGGCAGAAAAACAGCCCCATAGCATGATGTTTCCACCCCCATGCTTCACAGTAGGTATGGTGTTCTTGGGATGCAACTCAGTATTCTTCTTCCTCCAAACACGACGAGTTGAGTTTATACCAAAAAGTTCTACTTTGGTTTCATCTGACCACATGACATTCTCCCAATCCTCTGCTGTATCATCCATGTGCTCTCTGGCAAACTTCAGACGGGCCTGGACATGCACTGGCTTCAGCAGCGGAACACGTCTGGCACTGCGGGATTTGATTCCCTGCCGTTGTAGTGTGTTACTGATGGTGACCTTTGTTACTTTGGTCCCAGCTCTCTGCAGGTCATTCACCAGGTCCCCCCGTGTGGTTCTGGGATCTTTGCTCACCGTTCTCATGATCATTTTGACCCCACGGGATGAGATCTTACGTGGAGCCCCAGATCGAGGGAGATTATCAGTGGTCTTGTATGTCTTCCATTTTCTGATGATTGCTCCCACAGTTGATTTTTTCACACCAAGCTGCTTGCCTATTGTAGATTCACTCTTCCCA
This sequence comes from Neolamprologus brichardi, assembly GCF_056152115.1. Taxonomy (NCBI): domain Eukaryota; kingdom Metazoa; phylum Chordata; class Actinopteri; order Cichliformes; family Cichlidae; genus Neolamprologus; species Neolamprologus brichardi. Next base: position 7,362,307 of record NC_142111.1, read on the forward strand.
GTCTGGTGCAGGTCTACAATTCTTTTCCTGGTGTCCTTCGAAAGCTCTTTGGTCTTGGCCATGGCGGAGTTTGGAGTCTGACTGGTTGAGGCTGTGGACAGGTGTCTTTTATACAGATGATGAGGTCAAACAGGTGCCATTCATACAGGTAACGAGTGGGGGACAGAAAAGCTTCTTACAGAAGACGTTACAGGTCTGTGAGAGCCAGGGATTTTCCTTGTTTGAGGTGACCAAATACTTATTTTCCACCCTGATTTACGAATAAATTCTTTACAAATCCTACCATGTGAATTCATGGATTTTTTTTTCACATTCTGTCTCTCACAGTTGAAGTGTACCTCTGTTGCAAATTACTGACCTCTGTCATCATTTTAAGTGGGGGAACTTGCACAATCGGTGGCTGACTAAATACTTTTTTGCCCCACTGTATAATCTTCAATATTATTTATGTGTGTAAGCGACACTGTTGATTTTATTAAACACACCCAGGGTAAGATATACACCATCACCATATCAGCATAAATCTCTGCTAGAAAGCACACTTCAAAATAGTTTTTGTCTATCAGGGTTTACGCCCCTTTTTGCTTCAAGCAGATAGATAACATGCAAAAGTTACAGTTAATGACAATCAACACAGTTATTTTTATTTTTTTTTTAACAAGCTTTAACACACTTAATGAGACATTTTCACAGCAGCAGATGCCTGCTGTCCAATTTTTTCATAATTATGACAATATGTACTTGAAATCGCATGTCTGGAAGGTATGGACGGTTGAACAAATAACGGCTGGCTGCGTCCACTGTTGGTAGCTGATTTTTTTTCAAGTTTGGGTTTTATTTTATTAAGTTATTGCTCTACCTCCTTGAGAATTGGCAGCATCAAAGTCTTTCAAGTGAGTCCTTTCATCAACCATTTAGCAATTCCTGCACCTAATCTGAAGCTGTCTGTGTTCGCCCTGTGATAGACTAGCTACCTATTAAGGGTGTGCCCTACCTTCCTTTTGCCCTAAGAGAGGTGGGATAGACTCCATCCCCACTGAATTGGGGCGAGTAGTTAATAGGGAATATGGATGCATGGGTGAATGCATGCACTTGGGACATAGAAACTGCACGTATAGACTCGGTCAAATCTGTTACAGGTTAAATTTGCCCCAAAAGCCATTTAAAACCCTTTTTGCCCAGCAGGTTATAATTTTATGTGCACAGTTTCAGTTCAGTTTAATTCAGTTTTATTTCTGTAGCGCAAACTTCCAAACACCGTCACCTTTAAGGGCTTTATTTGTCCGGTAATAACTCTACAATAATACAGTGAAACCCCAACTATCACACTTGGTGATAATGGGAGGAAAAACTGCACCAGCGCAGCAATGCAAAACAAGACGTTCTCTTGTTTTTTGGCTGTTGATTGGCTCTTGAGTGACGGGGGTAGGATAGATTCACAGAGGTTTGCCATCAGTTTCTAACCAGGATCGTTTGTCACACACATTGCATGTATAACAGCAATCGCTGATTAATGGTGACTGCGTGCCTCCAGTGTCACCAGTTCAAGTCTAGCCAGGTCTACACTCTCCTCTGTGGTTGTGTCAGGGAGGACACCTGGGAGCTTTAGCTGATGGTGTCCAATTGAAAATGTAGATACATCAGCAAACCCAAATGTCTTGTCTCTAATCGTGCTGTTCACCAAACCTTTGTTTATTCTCTTTCATTCACCACAAGATCTCTTCTTCCTTGCATGCGTTTGCGTGTTCTTTTTCTTGTTTTGTTTTAATCCCGTGCCAGTGTGTAGCTGGAGGACACAGGGCAGGGGATGCTTCCTGGTGACTAATGGCTGAGAGTGATTTATGAGGAACCAGAGCTGTAAGATGCTTCTCCATGCTACATCATTTTGTATCCCTCTGTCATGCAAATTATCAACAGCTTCTGTTTCATGATGAATTATTTCCCAGACCTGCACTTTAATGACAACCGCCCTTCAATACAAGCGCGCATGTTGGATGTTCACTCCTACGCATTGCCATTCTCACAGATGTGCAGATGACAGCTTTGTTCAGAACTACATTCGGAGTTTGTGTCAAAAGAGAACGAAGGAGAAATGGGAGAAAGGTTAGAAGAAAAATGATTCTCTTGGAGGTTTTAACCAATGGGAGGCGGTTTAGCGGCAAAATGGGAACTTGGCTCGCAATTAGCGAATCCAATCTTGTAACCTGCAAATCAGTGAACAAGAGATGAAAGGGAGATGATGGAAAGCAAGAAGGGGATGAAGAGGAGGAGAGATTGATAGAAAGATCATAAACATCAAACCTAATTAGTGTGCACTGATGTTTCTTTACCTCTTTTATTCCATTATTACGCGGTCAGGATCTTATTAACATTTTAAAAGCACAAGGCTCTTCAGAATATTCAGATGGATCTAACCAAATAAGTAGCTCAGGTGATTACAGCATAGACGAGTCATAGCACAAAATACAGTGCATATTGGAATTCCAGTCTCCTTCCTGTGCATTTTTCTGCAACCCCTGACTGGAATTCAATTTAACCCCCCTTCGAATTTGCATTCAATATGTTTTCATCACTCCGGCTGCTTTCTCTGAGCATTTTCTGCACAGTCCATCCCCCACCTCTCTGTCTCCCCCCGCCCTCCCCACACTCCCCACCTCCGTCTGTCAAACCAGAGTCCAGTCTCCACACGGGAGTCTTTATCACAAAGAAAAGCACAAAAGACGTAGTGCTGTTTGAAGACTGACAGGTAAATGGGATTTCCACAGAGACCGAGACAAGACTTGAAATTATCAGCACAAAGAGCCTGTGTTTTCATGAGGGCACCCACTTAGCAAGAGAAGGAAAGAATGCAGCAAAGCATGGCAAACAGACAAAAAAAAGTGGTGAAATTGGAACTAATGTTCCTATAGTAAATGCAATACTGCCATTTAACATCCTTTGAATACTTACTGCTCTTCCTGTCGCCATATAGCTTCACGGGAAACTCAAGACAATTCGACTGAGCACAGTTTTATGTTCTAATTGTGGCTGAATGGGTTTAGTGTGGTATTGTCAGTGGAAGAAGGAGGATTTTTGTTCCCAATATATCTCAATGCCTAGAGCCATGGCACCAGCTAAGGGTTTACATCCCACCAGGCCACCCACGCCAATTTAACTTCGAGGCACTTCGGATAACAATCAACAGAAGGTGATACGCAACTTTGATTGGAGTGAAAGGAAGTGGAATCAGTAGCGCATTGTATTTTGTCATTGTCAAATCAAGACCATTTTCTCAGAAGAGTGCCAGCTGTCATTATCCTGGAGACAGCAGTAGCCAACTGCAGTGTCTGTAAGTTCAAAAGCTCTCCAGTTTTTATTACAGCAGAGGATTGCGGCTCTTGTTTGCTATGGCGTCCCCATTCTGGTTGAAGGTGGACAATTCATGAAATCAACTGCTGTGTTATTTTTTTTAAGACTGCCTGTAAATTCGTTGCTGGAGATTTGAAACACTGTAGCTTCCATTTCTGGAGTATGTTTTCAGGCATTATGTGGAGCTCTTGTTTGGCCGTTGTAGAGACTATTCAATCTATCATTTTTATCTTTTTATCTGTGTAGGTTTGCAGTCATATAGGTCATGGTTGTCTCAAAAAATAAAAGAGAGATGGTTTCAGAAAGGATGAAAGGCTTTCTATGTCCACCTGGATAGGGCGTTATTAAACCTATAATAGTGGTGGCCTATGACACCATTATCAATTAAAATGCAATCGCAGCAGGTGGCACGTCTTCAAGAAAGTTATAAAGAAGTTAATTTACATTCAACTTAAAAGCACTTGAAATCAGCATGTAGGGTTGGTCAGACATGAATTAAAAACTGCTTGTCTTGTTGGCTTTGATCACTAAGAAAAAGGCATGTGAGGCAAGTTGTACAAGGGTAGTTCATGAACACTATTGCCTACCAAATCCACAAGTACACTAAGGTCTGAGGAGTGTAAATTTCATCATGGGACAGCAAGCATGAGCGTTCCTGCACATATCCATGTTCCTGCTTGACCGTGCAGACTCATCCACGGAGACTTTATTTTACAATTCAACAGCTACACATGCACCCCAGGCAATGAACTTCAAAGTTTAATAGGAATGACTAGTCGGTCATGGTTTCCCAGCTCTCCGTGGATGTGTCAGCGACAGAGTAGAATTAAGGTTTTAATCAGGACTGGTAGTTGAGACATAACACAGTCATAGTGGTAGAAGAAACTGTTGCCACATGTACACCATAGCCCTAAACTTTTCTCTCACGTATCCGACAGAGGAATATGCAAATGTCGGCAGTCAGATTGGACATTTGCCAGCTTTAACTTGTCAGTTTCCTAGTGTATCAAACCTCAGTTTGATGGCTGGTTGTACAGCTAATAGTTCAGTGCATTTACCCACTAATGGATGGGCATCGTGTGTGGTGCTTCCCGAAGCTTTATCCAAGTAGTCTCCTAAACTACACAGATTATTTACAGTAGTGTGAATATGTCTGAAGCAGACTATTTCCTGCTTCCAAAATTGTCTGAAGTTCAAATGTGAAAACAGCTTGATAGTCAGTGACTGAGTAAGTAAGTGGGTGAAGGAGGAATTCAGACAGGTTGTGTCAGGACAGAACTACTACTCACTACTGTGACTTACTGGTGATGTTCAGTTTATTGGTTAACATGTTTTATGCCAGTGGGATGAATGATTGGGTAACGAAGCAGAATGAATGGTTTATATGAAAGGAATCTTGTGAACTTTAAAGAATTTTAAATAAAAAAAGCTTAACTTTTCATCTAGCACTATTATCATTTCATAACCCAGCCTGCAAGTACAAAAATACAGAAAAAACAAACAAAACTTTTATTGGCAAATGTTAACTAGCATTTAGCTTGAAGCATGATATTTAGTGCCATTAATTGTTAATCATACCACAGAGAGTATTTCAACCAAGTTTTTAGTTGTATGTCTGAAAAAATCGATAATAGCACCATAGCTGTATGTCTAAATCGGTTTAAATGGTTGATATGACTGCAACTTCAGTACATTCTTGAAAAGCTGCTAACTTAGCTGTGAATTTGTGTCTCCACTACTAATTTCACTGCTGTTGCTGGTGCTAAATGGGAACGTCATGCCCTTCAACTCAATTCTGAAGTGGTTAAATTGTTTTTGTTTTTTTGCCCACCTTCCAGACATTCACTTTTTGACAGACAATTTCAAAGGTCAGCTTCATCCTCTGACTGCATTACAGAGACGTTTTGTCAACACCTTTATTCTATTTTTTTCCCAGTTATTTATCTTTTATTCATACAGACAGTCTTTTAGAGATTGAAGATGCTTTTATGTCTCAGACAGGCCATCTTTTTCTCTGAGTGTTTTTTAGCAAACAAGGGCCCGAGTGGAGTCTTTGACTTCTAAAACCACATAATGATACTTCTGTGAAAGGGGTACACTCAAACGAATTCGGGTCAGGGTAGGTGACTGGGGCTTATCTAAATTGTTTCTATGAAATTGGTTTTCCTCTGTGAAAGCCACTGGAACAATCCCACAGGGTAGGCTGATCCATTTCCAAAACATCCATATTTTCTATTGGACCACTTCACATCAAATCGCAGCTATAGGTGTAAATAGACTGCAGAGTCCTGGCCTGACGAGGTGGCTCTTCTGTGTTGTGCCATCCGCTTCGCCAAAGGTTGTTTGGTTTCCCCGATGTATAAATCCTGGCAATCCTCCTGGCACTTAACAGCATACACTATGTTACTCTGTTTGTGTCAGGGGACCCGATCCTTGGGGTGGACCAATTTTTGGCGGAGTGTGTTTTGGGGTTTAAAAGCCACAGAGACCCGGTGTTTAGAAAAAATGTGTCTCAACTGCTCCGATACTCCTGACACATATGGGATCACTACAGGTTTTTGCATGGGCAGCGGTTGTCCGTCTCTCCTGGATCGGCTGGAACTTTCTTTAGGCGCCTTTCTAGCTTTGACAAAAGTCCAGCTGGGATAACCAGATTTACTCAGGGCCTTCCTGATGTGATGGTGGTGGTCCTGGCCGCTGTGTCAGTGGGGATGGTGTTCGCTCTGTGTTGTAGCGTCCTGATGACACCCAGTTTGTGCTCCAGTGGATGATGAGAGTCAAACCTTAGATACTGATCCATATGTGTAGGTTTACGGTACACGTCAGCTTTTAGATGTCCCCCATTACTGATGGAAATCTCACAGTCTAAGAAGTCTAACCTGCCACTTTTCATATCCTCCCTGGTGAATTTGATGTGTCGGTCAACTGAGTCAATGTGATCCGTGAATTGTGGTACATCCTGAGATTTGATTTTCACCCAGGTGTCATCCACATATCTGAACCAGTGGCTTGGTGGTGTTCCAGGGTAGGATAGCAAAGCCCTCTTTTCCACTTCTTCCATGTACAAATTGGCCACGATGGGTGAAACTGGGGAGCCCATGGCACACCCGTGTTTCTGCCTGTAGAACTGACCCTTGTATGTGAAGTAGGTGGAATGAAGACACAGTTCGAAAAGCAAACACACTTGGTCGATGCTGAGAGTGGTCCTGTTGCTGAGGTTGGTGTCATCCTGTAATCTCTTACGGACTACCTCCAACGCTTCCGTGACTGGGATGCAAGTGAAGAGAGATGTAACGTCGTACGAGACCATGGTTTCATCTGCCTCCATAATGACATCTCTCACCTTCTCAACAAAATCCAGGGTGTTCTGGATGTGGTGTTCAGAGCTGCCCACCAACACCAGGTTGAGGATCGAAGCCAGAAACTTGGAGATGTTATAGGTGACAGAGTCGATCATGCAGACAATCGGTCATAAAGGTGCACCCTGTCCAGATAAACAGAATCAACTTTTGGAGATTTACTTTCCTGGATGATTGGGAATGCATCAAGACGTTTTAACCCACTTTTCAGAATCAGAATCAGAATACTTTATTAATCCCGAAGGAAATTAGGGTTACAGCAGGCAGCACGCTAATGGCGCATGCGCACTTACAAAGGAACCTTCTGACCAACTTTACCCAAACATCACATTGGGGAGACATGTCAGAAAGGTAGGCTGATAGGAAAAAAACAACGAAAATACATAACATGAGGTAAGAGGAGGAGAAAAAAAACTCCACTCAGACTGAGCTCCTAGTGGGAGAACAGTTTGATAACAGAAAAAACACCTCAGCACAAAAAGCACATGACTATCAATACACCATAGAAACACAAGACAAGCAACAGGGGCGGGTAAAGGGTAAGAGAGAGCCGGTGTAGACAGCGCATCCGGTCCTGCAGCATGTCTGCGCTGGTCCAGTCGACTGCCATCTTCCCCGGTAGGGCACAAGCATCGAAGGCGTTTGGAAAGGGAGGGGGGATCAGTGTGTGCATATCAGTGTATGTGTGTGTGTGTGTGTGTCCAGAGTTCAGCTGAGACAGTGTCCTTCAATCCCAGCGGGCAGCCTTGTTGGGGTTTGAACAGCCGGTTCCGCAAGGTTTGGCAAGGACTGCCTAAAGGTTGTACGTCAGTATGAGCAAACAGCATGTAAGATGGCGGACTACAGGAACCACCTGAGATTCAGCCTCAGATGCCGACAAAACAGGAGTACTCCTAAGAGTCTGCAAATCAGCTGGGCAACAAAAATCCTCCAAAAGGCACACCATCAGTTGCTTAATGAACGTGTGAGGCAAACAAATTTTACCATCGACATGGTAAAATCTCGAGAGGAGCGGATCCGACAGAGACTGACAATGGTTTTAGATAAGAATAATAAAACTGTGTTAAATAATTGATATGTCACCACAAATGCAACACTAAAAAAAGCAGAGTGTAATAATAAGGAGCGATAATCTAAAATGAAGCACACTTGGGAAGCTTTAGGGTTAGGAGTAAAATTGGGCTTTGGCACAGAGCAAATGTGAGTAGGACCTTAAAGTCAATCATTTCTAATAGAAAAATAGAAAAGAAAATACTATTCATAAATATAAATGGGGTAGTCTGCATTTACATAATCCAGCAAGTTGATGCATTCTTATAAAGTTAAAATGACAAATACAAATACATAGGAGTCGGCACCGGTTTGTGGCAGCTATCATGTTTCCTCACCATATTTGAATAAAGTGGCGGGGAAAGACATCTCCTTTGACTAATTGTGTTATGTCTGTGGCCACATATGTAGTACACCAAAAGCTGGAGGAGAAGAGAAGTTATGAGTGTTTGCATGCTGTTGAGGTACATTTACATTCGTGTCTGCACCTTCACACTCAAGATATGAAGGATCATACCTGTGTTTTATCATCTCAGATGGGATTGATTCCCTTCACCAAAGAAATTGGCATCTTAATAAAAATCTCATTCTCTTCCTTCTACACCTCAAGCCTCATCTCCAAAAATGAAGTCAGGCCTATAATACACAAAAACCTGCAGACATCTGCTCATTTATTCCAGATATTGTTAGAATGACTTATTGTCAGCAGATTAGACACGTGACCCTCCCGTCTCCAGATAGCTGACAACAACAGCTGTTTATAAGCTAATATTGTGCCAACTAATGTTAGGCTTGAGTTTTCTAAAAATCACAGTTTCCCTCTGATAAACAGTTTGATTACATTCTCACATCTTTTGAGCGTTTATTCATTAAGCATTAGAGCAAACAGTGTCCAGATCCACTTCAAGGATAATGTCTGTGAAGGTTCTCAGTCATCCAGGTCATCGTAGTCAAAGGAGCTTGCAAAGAAAAGCGTCTGGACTTCTTTAAGTTGCTTGAAGACGTTTCACCTCTCATCCGAGAAGCTTCTTCAGTTCTAAGGTCAAATGGTGGGGAGTCCCAGATTTAAACCTAGTGGGAGTATCCCCCCACAGAGGGACAAAAGGAAAGAGTTCGGGTTTGAGGTTAATCGAAACAAAAGTCAAATGTTATTCAACTGATTCTTCTTGCTTCCTCCACTTCCGTGCCATTGATTCATTAATGTTGAATTCTCTCGCAGCTTCCTCGTATTGTTCATGGATTATCTCAGGTGTTCTCCTGACTGAAGTTTGGTCCATTTACAGCATCCTGCCATGTGATTGCATTTCTCACTAACCATCGGAAACCCTCGCGTTAACTTTTATCGAGTGGAAGAAAGTTAGCGTTTTGGACCCAGATTACTCCGAGTCCAAGAGGGTCCTGACTACGGTAGCCGTAATGCTCCGACAATCCATCAAGCGGTGCGGCTTCGTAGCTTTCCAAAGTTGTACTAGAACATTTTTTGACAGATTTTTTAGTTCCGTGTACCACATACAATCAGTTCAAGGTCAGTAAGCACAACCAGAATTCATACATAAGGCGCACCGGATTATAAGGCGCTCTGTCGATTTTAAGCGTGCCTTTATAGTGCGGAAAATACGGTACAATGTAACATAAATCAGTCATCTAACTTTTACTAAGGTTTAATGCCTCTACAACGGTCTTACTATAGCTTTTGTAAAAAATGGCTTTTCTAATAGTAATGTGGACTACAGAACATCACTATATTAATATATCACAAATGTTTCACATACATGTGAAGGAAGCGCACTGCTGCTGCGTGGTGTTTTGCGGCATGTGTGGGATGCGGATCATCAGCGATGTGGCGACAGAACTCAGACGCACTGACACATGTACATATGCACACTTACACGCTCCCACGCACTTTATTCAGCAGCATTAATCATGGTATCTTTGGAAGTTTCAGAGGAGGTTCAGAGAAACCATTTCAGCTTCAAAAAGATTTTTTTTTTTTCTTCCCTGCTTTCTCCCGCTGGTTCATTCGTCATTATTATTACAGGATTAATCCTCGTCTCTCACTTCTTCACTATTGCCGTCTTAGCGTCTTCCTCCCACCATCTCATCTTTCTGAGGTCTTTTTTTTCTGAGGCGATGAAGAAGTCGCATCTCTCATGTGGATACTGTAGCAAATCCAGAATTTCCACAGTCGGCCTCGATAACTGAGTCATCAGGTGATGCAATCAAACATTTCCCCTGGTTCACACTTCTGTCACTTCTTCGCTTTGTTGTCATTCACGGGGTCTGAATAAATGTAGATGAACTGTATAATTTCTTGTGGGATAGATATAAAAACACTAGCATGGGAAGCCTTCAGCACAGAGCACACACATACTGATAATCATACAGAATAATGAGTACATGCTTTGCCCTACAGTCAGAGAGGACATTTATGGCCTTTCAGCTCTTATGTAAAACGCATTAAATAAAATAACAAGGACACACATTTGCAAACACAGGACTAGACAGTTCTGAGCCTGCTCAGTTAGTCGGTCACCTGGAGAAGTGGCAAGGTTACATGAAGGCTGGTATTCCTGGGCACACAGATATACACACATTCAATGAATCTGTGTGGTCCATGACGATGTAGCTGCAGGCCCACCCACAAGTCACTGAAGGGTTGGACACACACGACGCTGCTCCAGGTTTTTATTGGAAATGAATTTAGCCCAGGCATACACCCATACAAGCCTTAAATCATCCATTCTCATCTACGGCAGATTAATTATTTAATGGTCCATCATGTGCAACCGCTGTCCTCTCACAGCTCCGAATATTAATACAAATTTAGGTCACATTTGTATTCCGCTGCTGTTTGATTATGCAGAATGGCGGACTTGATGATTCAGGGCAATTTCACGGTGCCGACATCGAAGTAGTATCAGCGGTGGATACACGAGAGCTTTCTGGGAGGGATCTTCCTTGTCTTTGTTGTGCAGATTTCTGAGACAGACCGATGTCTTTCTCATGAACAGGCTGAAATTTATCCTCTTTTGTTGCCAGTTTTCATTATTTTTTTGGCCGGGTGTCTCTCCAGAAATGAGGCAGCGAGCAGCCAGACTTCCCTCCATGGAAACACTTGCCATTGGAAAATAGAGCAGCTCGCGTTTTCTGCCAAAAGGCGGCTGTAAACTAATTTCAACCCTCCCTCTCACCTACACGTACGTGTGCAACTTGCAAACACAAGTACATTTAGCTCCAGAAAATTAATTCAGGGGTTTGAACACAAGTGTTGAGTGAAACATTCAGGATTTACAACCATCGTTTTTGTCACAGTCCCCCATTTTAAAGTTTAATTTCCCCTATTAACTTGACCACAAATTAGTTTTAAGTACTTTGAGGCTTCTTCGCAGGCAACTAGTTTTGTGTCACTTAGCAAAATGTGATGAAGTGATTGATTTGACCCTGACAGAATGTTTCCTGCAACTCCTGTGTTGCTTTCGCAGTATGCTTTGGATCACTGTGCACCGTTACTAGGGAGCATCTCCAATCACCTTAGCTGCGTTTGCTTAATCTGAGCAGACGGTATAACTCTAAAGCTGCTTGTGTCCTTGGAAACAGTTTTTATAGTTTGTACCACATCATCGATTATAAACTTTTGACAGATTCCCTTTGGAAACCACAAATACCAAAGTCGTCACACTTGCTTCTCAGTGTTTTACAGATGACGATATATGGTTGTCATTGTAAGCCATTCCATGGAGTCTTCATACTTTCCTTGATCCTTGATCTCAGGCTGCTGTCACATACATCTAGAGACTGATTGGTGACTGGTTGGCATGGGCAGCATCTAATATGTCCTTTCTGAGCTCCATGTTGTGATCATTTGTGATCATACGCCCCTGTGTTCGTTCACGGCCATCCAGCATTTTGTTTTCTTAGAATGTACTGAATTGTTAATGTGACCACTCCTAATCTTCTCTGCTTTCTCTGGTGGATTTCTGTTGTTTTTTTTAAGCCTAATGATAGACTTTTTCACTTGTACTGAGAGCAGATTTCAAATGTAAATACTACATTTGGGATCCACTTACAACCTTTTACCAGTTTTTGAATCAATAATCCAATTACCGCTGGTCTCCTGACCAAAAATAATTACTTTAAGCTCATGTTAAGCCAGTATTCTTTATTCGTTATAGAACTGTAGCTTAAATATTTTTGGAAATGTCTAAAAATTTGGGGACCTACTGTATTGGACCGTTTTATATCCTAATATTAAAGCATTAATCCAGTGACAAGCGTCACCTTATCTTTTCTTATCTAAAATTCTCCCCCTCAAATTCACATTCTGACCTTGTGTTTACCCCTTGCTCAAGTGAAAATTGGCCAGAAATGAGAGGAGCTTGCTTAAAAGTCCAATTGTTTCTCCCCACAAACGAGAAACAAATTTGTAGACAAATACAACCTTCACACAGAAAAACAACTTATCTTGCACCCCTCATTCAAACTGAGGCTTGTTTGGCATGCCATTTTAAGTGTGCATTCATTTCAACTGAAGTGACACAGCATGACTGCCGCAGGGCCAAGCCAAACCCTCACCATTCTATATAATGATGCTGTTTGTAATTGAAATCAAATTGAAAATCGTAACCACCTTAATGAAAGTTTCCTATGTGACAAGTGGAAGCTTCCACAGTTTGCTTTTCCGTCTGTTCCTTTCTCTCATTTCCTTCCTCCCTTTGTAAATTTCCAGTTTTGAGTCTTTACATCATATCATATTTTTCCTTTTTTGCCCCTTTTTTTCCTGCTGTACATCACTGATTCTTTACCCAATTTATCTCACCTTTTAGATTATTCTGCTTTTATTCCCTTGCTTTTTTGTTTGTTTGTTTGATCATGTAACTAAAGGGGATGATCGCAGAATTTTGTCGTTGGTTAAGAAAAATCTATTCACAATAACTAGCCAAGAGACACTGTCAGAAATGCAAATACAAAGGGTTTATATCTAGGTGCAAACCACTGGTTACACTCAAGAACAAGAAGACTAGATCAAATGTTTCCAGAAAACACACGAAAGAGCCTCCACAGTCCTGAAAAAAATCAGCTAGCACTGCACTATGAACGCATACTGCAAAAGCAACCCAAAGAGTTTATGAAGGCCAAGTCATTCGCATGATTTCAACGCAATAGAGCATCTTTTTCAGTTATTAAAAACAAAACTGAATGTAGAAAGACCCAGAAACAAGCAGCAACTGAAGGCATCTGCAGCACACAGGCCAGAGAGGAAACTAAAAAAAGGAGCAAGCAATCAGTCAAGAGGTGTTGCTAAGTGGTATATAAAATACAATGCTGGGAAGCTATTAAACAGTGACTTTTTAAAAAATAAAAATAAATATCATAGACCTAAATGATGCCACCCTATTCCTGCCTTTTCAGTGATCGACGCTCATGACACATTTGGGTGATTGTGCTTGTTAAGGATTGACCATGCTAAATATGCCCTCAAAGACAATCTTCTACCAGCCATCCAGCAGGGATTTGGTGACAATCTGTGCATTTTCCAGCATGATGGAGCACCTTGTCACAACGCAAAGGAGATAAGCAAGTGGCTCCATTTTGCATCCATGGCCAGAAAACTTTCCAGATCTTAATCAAATCTATAGTCAATCCCCAGAAAGCAGGTGGGCAGGCAGAAGCCCACAAACTGATCTACTTCAAGCACTGATAAGGCAGGATTGGTTCATCTAGAATTTGACCCAGAAGCTAACGTTCTGCATCCCACAGAGAGTTGTAAAAGTTATGAAGAAGGATCGAGGCTGTAAATAGTGACTCTTTGGATAAATGTGATTTATTTGCTAATAAAACTCTAAAAGCTGTGAAATATTTGTAATTGTTTTTCACCATATCATAGAAAAATGTTTTTAAAAAATCTAAATAGAAATTCGTAATTGAGTATCAGCCTGAAAAATCTAATATTGTTCTGCCTCCAATTTATTGTAAATTCAGCATCCCGTACCATTCACCACTACCTCTCTGTCCCTCCTCGCTGCAGGGGTGAAGGCGGTCTTCTCCGGTCATTATCACCGTAACGCCGGGGGCTGCCACGGTGGCCTGGACATGGTCGTAAGCTCGGCCATCGGCTGCCAGCTGGGAGAGGACACCCACGGAGTCAGGGTGGTGGTAGTGACGGCAGACAACGTCATCCATCGCTACTACAGCCTGGAGCAGCTGAGGGCTCGAGGCTTAGACGAGGACCTCAAGAAACTCCTGCAGGCCTGAGCGAACACTCAAACAACGATGAAGCTGGGTGTTTTGTTAACCGACTAGTATATTTTACATTCAGCACATTGTTGCAGCGTGCTACAGTATTATGAGATCACTTGTTCTAATCAGACAGGAGATTATTCTTATGGTCTAACAGACCCAGATTTGGGTTCTCCAACGACTGAATCATCAAAAACTGTTAATTTCATCAAAGTGAAAACAACATAATTTAAATAGTTATGAGAAGAAAAGCAGTGAATTCAAAGCCAGCAAAAATGTCAGTCACAGGTAGTCACGTGTACAGAATCTTCCAGTTTATGTTGTCTCGACTGAATGTTTTCTTGCAAGCATCTCTTGGAGGGTTAGATGTTATCTGTGCTTCCCACTCTCCTATAAGCGCCACACAGAGATCTTTGAATGTGTTTTAAGACTCGTGGGTTCTTCTGTTGACAAGTGCAGTCCTCCTGTATCTGAAGTAGCAACACATCCTCAGGCACTAGCTCAGTCTGTCTGTGCGGTCCAGTGCATGTGTTATGTGTGTGACTTTGAGCACATCCAGAGTTTTCCATCTTTAAAAGAAGATTCCAACTTAAAACAGTGAAGCGGGCTTGGGCTTTGTTTGCTCAGTTTGCCTTTGGAACATTCCAGAGGCATGATGGGAGATGTAGGATACAACAAGAGTATGCAAAAAGGATGAGACTGAGGGGGGGGAAAGGTCCACCTCAGCTCTTGTTTCTTTAATGTAATCAGTTCAAAATTGTGAAAAGTTGGAATTTTCCTTTTAATGATCCTAAATTGTCTTCTTTGCTCTTCCTGCAGTCAGATGCATTTTTTGGACATCCTATGCAATCTTTAACATCACCTTATGATGTGTGTGTGTTTTCTGTTTAATGTTGTACATCTGTCATCTCTTTGTTTGTAGCCCCCCCCCCCCTCCCTCTTGTTAACAGTTTTAACAAGAGTCTTTTAATATAAGCTGACCTCACAGATTGTTCTTTATCATTGTCAACTACAACAAAACTGACAATCTCACTTTTAACTAAGGCTAATTTTAAGGTTACTGGTTTTTCATTGGCACAGTAAACAAATACACCGCCCTGTGACCACCTTAGAATAAAAAACAGACTTGCCCATGTTTGAACATTTATACAGTTGAGCTGCAGCTCTGGCTCAGGTTTGGAGAGAAAGTAAACAGCGAGGTTGATATCTGTGTGATAAAATGGAAAAACTGCCAAACAAAGAAGATCTCCTGGCCAGGACTTCATGTTTCATGCTGTAGTCGTTGTTTACTAATGCAGAATTTAGATTGAAGCTTGATTTTCATTTTTAATTCCAGCATAAGCTCACCACAGACATGCTAACATGCAACCGAAACCTGCTCAGACGGGAGTGGACATTAAAGCTCCACTCTGCATATTCACATTCATATTCATACGTCTGTACAGATTACACGCTGCGCTACTTAATGTGCTCATGAAGGCAATTTAAAGCCTAGCGTGGTGGAATGGTGGACCCCGCCACTAACAAGGGAATCTAAATGAATAGGTGATTACACAATGTAAATAAATTGGATGGCAAAGGAATTGGGACCATAAATAGTTTCTATAATAACTCGTGATTTAATCAGAATCTCTCGAAAAATTTAAGATTGCTTCATATTACCCATGAATGACTCTGTAGTGCGAGTGCTGCAATATCCACCCGTGGCTCCCAGTTACGATTTTATTGAAGCATAGATCAAACTGACTGTGATTTTTCTCACGCTGTGATGGGGCTCAGATGAAAATATTTCATCATTAGGCTGGAGCTTGAGTCAAAATTTAGGATGCGGCAGCTCACACTTCAAGCACACCTAGTTCGCTTTAATCCGCACACGTCAGCGTCTGCGCGGCAAACCAGACCTGGAGACGTAAATAAAGAAATGAAGTGCAATTGTCCGATGAAAGCCAAACTTAAGGAGGTGTCAGACCGATGATGTGACGGTGCTGCGGTGTGTCAGCGGGAGGAGGAGGACAGTATTTCCTGACCGTTTAGTCACAGCGTTAACGCTCGACTCCCTGCAGGCTTATTTGGGAGCCAACGGTCCTGGAATTGTCTTTTTAAATGGACGTTTCTGAAACTAAATGACTTTCTTTGTGAGCCCTAAATCACTCAATTACACTTTCCACACACAGACTCTCACACTCTCCCTGACCGACTGGGAACCTAACAGAGTTGTCATGGCAACCATTTAGCAACACATCTGTGTGTGTCTCGGAGAGAGACTGCGAGTGTCGGCGAGAAAGTCTACTTACTCCTCGTGTGTGTGTGTGTGTGTGTGTGTGTGTGTGTGTGTGTGTGTGTGTTCGTCCCTGGTCTGGTGGATACTGTAGGTGATTTTCCATTGGCGATGTGATCACTGACCTCATTTCACACTGACGGATTCTGTCTCTTTTCCAAAAAGTCGGCGTGCGATAGAGGGAGGAGGCGGCATCTGAGAGGAATGGATAATGAGCGTGATGTGTGAAAGACGACTGAGTCCATCTCCTTCATTTCCTGTCTGAGAAGGAACCTTATGTCCTTATCTATTTTTATATCCTCCCCGGTAGACGAGCTCAGCCACTTGGTTCTTTTATCTGTTTTGAGGATGTGTGTCTAAATTTCGTTTTTGTGCACGTTTCTTCCATAAATTTGTGTGTGTGTGTGTGTGTGTATATGTTGGGGGATGGCATTACACAACTTTGACTTGTTCCTATGTTGAATTCTAACGAATGACCATACTGAACAATATTACTGTGACAGCCAATTGTATTTTTATAATAAATGTTGATTTTTCTCTAACAGTGACTAACTCTGTGATTTATTTTTTTGTGTGTTCATTCATTTGTAGCTGTTACCACTTTACAAGCTCAGCTCACACAAACAATTTCTCATAGATGTGTCTAAACAGCAGTGAGATGTAGTGTTAATTTGTGTTATACAAGAACTTTGGACACTTCTGAAATCCACTCATAGGAAACAACGTTGAGCCATCTCTGAACTCCTGCTCTGTTATACTTTAGACTTTTATAACCAAGATAGGCCAGTTTCTTTTCGTAAACAAGGCGTATTTAGTGTTGGGGAGTAACGGAATACATGTACTGCCGTTACGTATTTAAAATACAAAATATGAGTAACTGTATTCCGTTACAGTTACCGTTTAAAAAGGTGGTATTTGGAATACAGTTACTTTGTTGAAATAAATGGATTACACGGCGGTACTTTCCTGTTTCATATTGTGGCGGGTCAGGACTGTTTCGGTTTTGTTTGACAGCTATGTTCTGTAGTTCCAGGCGGCAGCGTTGCGGTTGCCATGGTTACAGGGCGACGCTCTCGCTCTGCGTGTTTCCTGGGTGAGAGAGCGCCTTTTTGATGTTGTTGTTGTGCTAAGCTAATAGGCAGAATGCAGAATGTATCATCATGGGCAGTGTAGTCCGTGCTGCAAGGAGAATGCACTGCCATACTCATTATGTGTCTGTGAGCGCGAGGTGGGAGAAAAAGGAAAAGTACGAGTTGTCATCAAGCAAAAATGGGAGCTGGAAGCATGTAAATATAATAATAACCACTGCAGCCAAGAAGAGTGCCTGACGAGCCCAGTTGTAAGTAAGCTATTAAAACTCGACTGTACACTTTGTTCGTGTTTTCCTCCGAAACAATAAGTTCCGTTGGAGCAGCCTTTCAACGCCTCTCTCTGTCTCTGGCTAGCAGAGTTGACCCAGACAACAAAGTAAAGCTATTTTTCCAGCTACGAGCCCGACACGAACCCATATTAGTCAGAGGTCCCTTTACTACAGTTCGGAGCCGCAGACCTTCAGTAATAGTAATAAATCACACAGCAATAGTACATTCACGTAGTTGTAAAATGCATGATAATATGTTAAGTAATCCAAAGTATTCAGAATACGTTACTCTCATTGAGTAACGTAACGGAATACGTTACAGAATACATTTTAGGGCATGTATTCTGTATTCTGTAATGGAATACGTTTTAAAAGTAACCTTCCCAACACTGGGCGTATTTTTTTTTTAGGAAGTAGAAATAGTACACGTAGAAAATGTTTTAAAGGTGCACAGTCAATGGCTACTTTGTTACACGTGTTCAAGTCCTAATATCAGCCAATCACATGGCGACAACTCAGTGCGTTTAGCCACGTCAACATGGTCAAGACGACCTGCAAACTTAAATTCCATTTATTCAGAAAGAGGAAGAAAGATAATTAAGTAGTTTTGAATGTGGCATGGTAGTTGACCCAGATGGTACCAGATGTTGATCTACTGGGATTGGAATGGACACAACCATCTCTAGGGTTTCTAGAGGATGGTCTGAAAAAGAGAAAATGTAGTGAGCAGCCATACTGTTTCCACCTGATAGGAATGCAAATAAGCACTCATTACAAACAAAGTATGCACAAGAGCATCTCTGAATGCGGAACATATGGGCTTCAGCAGCAGAAGACCACATCGGATGTCACTCTTAGCTCAGAATCAGAATACTTTATTAATCCCTGAGGAAATGATGTCCTCACAGTTGCTACAAGACAGAACAGTAGCTAAATTAAATGATACAAAATATTACAAAGTTACAAAAATAACAAAATAGCTCCAATTATAAGTATCTTACGCAAAATTAAAAATATATGTAGTTGGCGCTGAGGGCTCCCTCTTATTAGATTGACTTTGTAATATGCGTTTTGCGCAAGTTTACAAATATCGAACAACAGCAGACTGGGAAAACATTATCTGGTCTGATGAGTCTGGATTTCTTGTGCAACATTTGGATGGTAGGGTCAGAGTTTTGTGTAAACAATATAAAAGCATAGCTCCAACCTGCCTTACATCAACATTCAGGCTGGTGCTAGTGGTGTAAGGGTGTGGGGGATGCTTTCTTTACACACGTTGAGCTCCTTAGTACCAAGTGAGCATAGATTAGTTTATTACCCAAGAACTATTATTGACAATATCCATCCCTTTATGACTGCAGTTTCCTCATTTTGTCCTGGCTGCTACGAGCAGGATAATGTACCATGTGACAAAGCTCCAATCACTGGACTCTGATGGCCTCCACAGTTATCAGACCTCAATCCACCTTTGGAATACAGTGGAACACAATATTCACATCTGGATGTGCAGCTGACAAATCTGCATCAACTGTGCAACACTATTGTGTCATCATGGACCAACACCTCTGAAGAATGTTTACAGCACCTTGTTGCATGGATGACACAAAGAATAAAGGCAGTTCAGAGGGCAAGAAGGGGTCCAACTTGGACTAACAATGTGTCCCTAATAAAGTGGGCGCTGAATGTATACTCCTATAAAACTAACGTTTAAGCAGTGGTTCACTAAAGCAGATCTAGGTTCAGTCTAGAAGCAATGTTGGTTAAATTTACCCCATGATGGAGTTGGACAGCAGGAAGCAGGTGGTATCTGAGCACTAATCCAAAAGGGAACGTCTCAGCTAGGGTTTTGATTTTCTGAGAACATCTCAGCTGGACGCCGCCTGGTGACGTTCTCAGCATGCACATCTTTGAGGGACAGAGGATGTTACTTGGCAACTCTTCAGAGCAAATTGAGGACTTTCTGAGAACTCCAGAGGAAGTCATAAAGCAGAAGATTTATATCATAATCAAAAGGACACTTTTGATAAGAACTTCTCCAATAATCAGTGAAGACACAGGCTGTCCATCACCTTTAGAAAACACCAGCTTCTTTATAGCGACTGAGATTGGTGCGGCTATATCGTATTTTTATTGCCATCACTGCCTGAAACACAATCTAAGAAACACTTTTCTTACCTTTTAATCCACAAAAACATTGGAGTTGTACAGCTATGAACATTCAAGATATTCCTCAGACTGTGCAGGCCTAACTGAGGCTGAATACATGAACCACCTCAGAATATATTGATGACTATTCTTCTTCCTCTCCAGCAAAACTTCATCCAATATGACCTGCAAACAGTTGCACATTTTTAATCAATCAATAAAAAAGAAAGCGGAACAAAGGGATGAAAAGTTAAACTTTAGCGAGGGAAAGGTCAGCACAATAACATCAGCAAAGTCTTGTTTACCCCCTGCGGCGCCTCTATGCGCCACCAGGTGTGCCTTCCACGCAGGTTGAGAGCCACGGCTCTGCAGGGTCTCTGCATGAGCACAATTGTGCCGTTCAGGTCGGAGCAAATGAATGTCCATTTCGGGCGGTCTGATTGATGTCAGATTGAACCCGCCTCGAGGACTGGTTATTTATGACATCGAAGAAAATAGAGACCCACGGCGACATTATCGAGCAACGCCTCGATTCACATGAAAATGTATCAGACCTGATGTATGACATGCATATCGACTGTTCAAATTCTTTCTGAGTAAATATTAGAATCTGTTACTGCTGAAAAACAGATGTCATGATTGTGTGACAAGGTGGAAAACCACGCATATGAGCTTGAGCGACAACATTTTTTACATCCAGTGTTCTGTCGGGTTGAAGTCAGGACTCTGCGCAGGCCAGTCAAGTCCTTCCACACCGAACTTGCTCATCTACATCTTTATGGGCCTTTGTTTGTGAACTGGTCATGTTGGGAAGGTGGGAAAGGGCCATCCCCAAAGTATTCCCACCAAGTGTGGAGTATGAAATTGTCCAAAATGTCTTGCTATGCTGAAGCATTAAGAGTTCCTTTCACTGTAGCTAAGCGGCTGAGCCCAACTCCTGAAAACAACCCCACACCATAATCCTCCTCCACCAAACTTTACACATGGCCCCATGCAATCTGAGAAGTATTGTTCTCCTAGCAATCGCCAAACCCAGACTCGTCCATTGGTTTGCCAAACAAAGAAGCCACTCCAGAGAACATGTCAGCGTGCTTCACACCAATGCATTCTACGTTGTAGGGGTGGCTGTAGCTCAGGTGGTAGAGCAGGTCATCTACTGATCGGAAGGTTGGTGGTTCGATTCCTGGCTTCCCCTAGTCTGCATGCCAAATATCCTTGGGCAAGATACTAACCCCAAATTGCTCTCCGATGCATCCGTCGGAGTATGAATGTGTGTGAATGTTAGCTATAAAAGCACTTAGAAAGATGTGCTTGTGCGAATGGGTCTGAATGGGTGAATGCACAAGTTGTGTAAAGCGCTTTGAGTGCTCAGATGAGTAGAAAAGCGCTATATAAGAACCAGTCCATTTACCATTTACGGCTCAGATGCAGCTGCTCAGCGATACACACTGTTCTTGTGCTAATCTGAAGGCCACATGAAGTTTGGAGGTCTGTAGCGATTGACTTTGCAGAGAGTCGGTGATCTCTGCGCACGACGCGCCTCAGCAGCTGCTGTTTCCGCTCTGTAATTTCACATGACCTACAACTTCATGGCTGAGTTGCTGTCATTCCCAATTGCTTCCAATTTGTTATCAAACCACTAACAGTGAACTGTGGAATATTTAATAGTGAATGCTGGAAACCCCTATGCCATGTTACTTTACGATATCCCTCATGGCAAAATGTAATCCATGTCTTTGTGATGTACACTGATCCAGTATTTAAGAGTAGCATTTTCACATAAATACCCATTTTTAACCTTTCCACAAAGCAGAATCATGCCTGGCTCAAAGGGAAAGGTGAATAATGATGATTGTAATCCATCATTTTTTAGTTTAATCTCAAATCCGGGGGATCATAGACATGCCACGTCAGCAGGGATTGTGCTAAAATGAGGTATTTTCACATGAAAGTACAGACACCTCAAACTTAAGTGGAATTCTAGTCAAATATTCCAAACATTCCCCACACAAAGCTTTTAGTCCAATACTTTTATTGCTTTTTTGTTGCTCAGTGTCATTTCTTTGAAATAATATAAAGGCTTTTACACAGACACACAAAGTTCCCATAGGATGGCAGCTTTGTGTACAAATGTGCTTCCTGCTCAGTTCCTACACGTCTGTTTTACTGTGACAGGGTGACAGATGAAAGCTAGTTCCTGTTTATTGATGTAAAGTGCTGTCACAGTGTCTTGGAACGCTTACAGGTGGAGAAAAGAAACACACACGTACCTATAAAACAGGCTGCACACGCATTGAAGCCTTTTCCACAACACTGTTTTTCTCACACGAAAGCATATCAGAAGTGGGCGTAGAGGACGCGGGTCATGGGTCACTTGCTTTCCAACACCCGTGAGAATCTTACATGCAGGGTGACAGCGTGAAACGGAGGGGTGGGGCTGACATTTCAAAAGTGAGAACAATAAATCACCAGGGGCACACTAAAGAGGTTATTTTATATTTTGGGTCCTAATGGAATCCAAGAAGTGATCATTACATGGTGGCAAGAATAATTTGGCCGTCCTCCGTGCTGTTGGATGCGCGAGGAAAATTACAAAGCAGACAGAGCGTTAGGTGAAGCAACCAGTCAGGCAAAGCAAAGAGACGACATTCAGCTTGGCACCCTTCATCACAGTTCTTACGCTCAAAGCGGTGACAGCCGAGGCAGTTAAATTACATGCTCCCATAGATAGGGCTCTCGTTCCCATTGTTGTAATGAAAAAAAAAACGAATTTCACAACACAAATCTTCTGAATTATAATACTCGAGGACTTAAATCCACATTGTTTGGCTCTCTAAAATTACTTCATGCGCAAGTCTGAAGGGACTTGCAGTAAATGGGAGATTTGTGCTGTAAACAATGAGAGCACTGAGACTTTTATCAAAAAATTAGACCCAGACTGAGAATTGCTCTCTAAAAGGATTTGTCTGGTTGTGGCATACGTCCTGATAATTGTGTGATATGATTATTAGCTTAAAAGAAACCGGTTTGTTTGAATTGAACATCTGGTCACGTCTGCTCTGCTGCCAGGAAGGAACCTTTTCATTAGAAACAGCTACGTATTACCCAGAAGCTCCAGTTTAACCACATAACTCAGCTTTAAAGAGGCAGTTACTAACGTTTTGGGTTTGAGAATAAATACACATTGATTAGGGTGCAATTACATTTTTAACAAACTCATGTCTTCCATAAACTTAAAATTAATTAATTAAAAATAGATATTCATCCCCATTGTACCCCGCCTCTCGCCCTATGACAGCTGGGATAGGCTCCAGCACCCCCCGCGACCCTGAAAAGGATAAGCGGTAGCGAATGGATGGATGGATGGATAAAAATAGATATGAGCCGGTTTCAGGTTGTGGATCCACTTAATGGCATTTCATGTATTTGGATAAAGATGGCCACATATATATTATTGCCAAAGGCAGAAGAGAAGAGAAGTCATAAGAATTCACGTGCTGCTTTATCACCTGATAAGGGGTGCTCTTCACCACCAAAGCAAAAGCGTGAAGGAAAGAGACAATGTGACCGGCATCTGGATAAAACATCATCCCCTCCTTCCTCACCTCGAGCCCCATCTCCTGAACTGAAGTCTGGGCTCTAATACACATACAAACATGCATAAAAAGGCTATTTCTCTACTTCCAGCGAGAACCTCATGAATCTGGGAAGAAATTATGTTTTATTTTTATTGCAGAGCAGGTTTAATCCCAGCATTCATTCTCTTTTCTGTGAACTAAACATACCAGCGAGCTGATGGGAAATGTAGAGTTGATGTAAGATTTCAGGCTACATAGAATAATTTGTTCCACTGTTGCTGTGCAAGTTGTGTCCACAGCAGCCCATAAATGGAGATGTGAATATCTACAACTGAATGACAATAACGTGCTCAGAAGACGGTGCAATATCATTAAACCTTGTGTATTTAATGTAAATTATCAGCCTACTTGCATCCTCCTGCTGCAAGTATGAGACTTGGCTCGGCAAAGGAGACGAGTACGAGAACAGAGATGCACACACTTGGCCGGGCTCCAGTATCGCCACCCCTTCATTTCTCCACGCTGTCCACAGGTGTTTGGGGGGAAGGGGCAGGAGCAAATGAAACTTGGCGTATCGAATCATGGCCTGACGTCAGGGTGCCACCCATTATGGCGGTGGGCCCGCTGACAGCGCGAGCCATCTGGGCAGCAGAGAAGCGGCGACAGGCCCATCCATTCCTGTGTCCTGCCCTCTGGGCCTGCAGCCAGTGAGACAGACTGGGAGAGCTGGCCGGGATCAGCGCTCCTCGCTCGCTCACCAAGCCGAGGCGTGTTTTGATCGTTCTACAAATCGCTGGGGTCAAAAATGAGCACGATTCGCTTTATTTAATGCGACTGTTTGGTTTCACCCACTCGGTTTGACCGGTCACAGATGTATCCCAACTGTTGCATTAATGCCATAAATAATGTTACTCATATTCCTTGTTTTCTTATTTCTCTGATATCAGATGAGACACAGTAGTACGGAATGGCCTGCGCACTGCTTGATTGACCGCAGCTCCTCAAATTCAACATGAAAATGCTTTGATACACCTTAAAAGATATGTCACATTTGGCCTTATTACACGTCTAC
Source organism: Neolamprologus brichardi (assembly GCF_056152115.1). NCBI lineage: Eukaryota > Metazoa > Chordata > Actinopteri > Cichliformes > Cichlidae > Neolamprologus > Neolamprologus brichardi. Next base: position 7,386,734 of record NC_142111.1, read on the forward strand.
CCCGCAGTCACAGCAACGAAAGTCTGCGAGAGACCCCGATGGTGGAGCAGTGAAGCAGCAATGATAGCAAAGACACTAAAGAAGTGTGCCAGCTTGGCTAATCATGGTCGACAGTGGTGTACGTGCACGTAACTTGAGTGAGTGAGTTCTGTGGGTGATATTTGAGAGGTGGAGACCAGGTGTGATGAGAAAATTAAAATGATAATTGTCTTCCTTCCTGAACTAAAAGCTGCCGTTTTCTCATTCAAGTTCCAGAGGAATATTTTTGAACCCAAATGACTCACTTGAAGCAGTCCATAGAGTATACTAAAAAGAATTATTTTTAAACCTTTATGACATGTGCCCTGCTGGTAAGTCTGGGAGCGAGACGTCGAGATTTTTCCAAAGTCTCAAAGGTGCTGTGCTGTTGCCAGACAGCTGACAAAACGGGCATTAAACTAGAGTGTGCTCTAATTCAACTGTCAAACTTTGCAGCCGTGCCGACGGTGTGGTTCTAGGTATGGAGGTGTTGCCTCGTCACCGGCTTGTTTTTGGTTTCTCTATCCAAAGCATAATTGTGCGGTAGTTAAGTCAAAAGTTAATTTTTTTTTAAAAAAGTCTCTGCCTCATCGTCTAGCCGTAAGTTGGACTTAGAGATGTGGCTCAGTATATAAGTGCATAAGTATAGTATCAGTATAAGTATGAAGTATCAGTATGAAGTTTCTAATGAAAGAGTATCAGTGGGGTGCAGTGGGGTGCAGAGGGGGGGGGGGGACATTCAGTTCAATTAAATTTAGTTTTATTTATATAGTCCCAAATCACAGCAAGAATCATCTCAAAGTAAAAATCCTACGATAATACTTAGAAGACCCCCTGTATGCCAGCACTTGGCGACAGTTGAAACCTTCGGCAGAACCAGGCTCAGGGAGGGGCAGGAATCCTCCATAACTAAGGAGTAAATTCAGAGTGGTGTACAAACACACTGAGAGTGAACAGGAAATACTCAGTGCACGATGGGAAGCCCCCAGCAGCCTATGCCTAAGTGAGAATTCGGGGTCACCGGATCCAGCCCTAGCTGTAAGTTCTATCTAAAAGGGAAGTTTTCGGTCTAATAACAGTAGAGAGGATGGGCCAAAATTAGCATTCAGCTGGCAGCTGCACTGCGTCTGTACTGTCATGTTTGTTTGCACCCACTCATGGTCTTCATGTGTGCAACATGCACCTCAAGTGCTCCCCTGACTTCTGCTGCGTCTGTGCTTCATGCACTGATTTTGTAATTTTGTAAAATTCTGGGTTTCAAAGTGCAGAAGTCTGGTTTCCAGGCACTTCTACAGAAACCAAAAGTACTTCTTTAGACTAAGATTAATGCATGGATTTGTGCATGGGTACACCGTTCAAATCAGATCAGACAAGATCTGATCGTGTTTTGTGTCAGCTAATTGCTGAGTGATGTCGTGGCTGAAAGTCAGAGATGGAGCAGGGGGCAACAGGGAGATGGTAGCTGGCAGGGGTTAGCTGGATGAAGAACAGACTGGCTGAGGGAGCAGATTGGCAAGTTGGGGATGAGAGCACACAGGGGCACGCTGAGTGTGGAGCAGACGGGCTGGGGTCAGATGAAGCTGGGCTGACAGAGGATCAGGCTGGGTCAGTACTGATCTTGACCATGAGCAACAGAGTTAAACTAATGCTGGGTTCAGAATATGTGCTATCATCCAACTTATAGACTGACACAGACAATGTGGGATTTTAGTTTAGGTCGGGAAAAGACTACGTTTTGTTTATTTTGACCGGTGTGTCATAATGGGATGAAAACCGATGCTGAATCTGGGACACTTCCCAACAGAAAGACTAGCAAGTTCGAGTCTTTTGGGGTCATGTGACAGATCTGTCACTTCTGTGAAGCTGACCAATGTGAAAAGAGAGGCTCCGCTAACAGTCGACTGCCGCTCAGCTTTGTACAGCTGTAAATGTGGCAAAGCTAAAGAGGAATACTGTTTTGATTCCTTTCCTTTGAATCTCCATCCATATGTCAAGAGTCATGAAAGGGAGCAAACAGAATTTGACTGGGGAGCAACGTGTGGTCAATCAGTCCCTCAAAATGCAATATTTTTGGCCGTTCGGTTAGTAGCCTAATCTGATGCACTGACCATATCTCTAATCTGAGCTTGCTCTGAGACTCAGAATACACAGTTCTAAAGGCTGAGGGCTAGATGAATTTTTAACATTTCTTATATTAAGATAAGTCTACACAACATACACATTTTCATTTCAGTCTTTTAATTGTATTACAGGCACCGCAGTTGCAGTAGTGAACATGAACATGATAAACCTGTTTTTTTCCTCTTGCTGGTCATTTTTAAAAGGTCAAATCACCTCGCTGTTTCAAGTCCATACTTAAAAGTTATTAAACCCGCTGTTGCTGTTTTAAAGTCAACCTCTGACAGGAAAAAGCATAGAGATGAGCGGAGTCGTGGAGCAGTGTAACTATAGAGAGATAACAAAGTGCCAGCTGACCTGGGATCAGCACACTGCCAACTTCTGCGCATAATTCTAACATAATAGCGCTTGCAAGTTGTGAACATGAGAAACTTTCCATGTCTGCCCTCCATCCCACATGACATGAGTGCAGCACTAGACACAAAAACAGGAAGTGAGCCATATGTCTGCAACAGTCACTGGTTGGATGAGTCCTCAGTGTGCCTTCTGCATATGCTCACAGCACAGAGGGGACATACTGTACAGTATGGAATGATGCTTAAGGCAAGAGGCAGGAGTCAATTTGCCCTAAAAAGATGTTTCCCACTAAATAATCAGCAGTTGCAGGTATGTGTTTGTTAAGTCAGCTTGTTGTCCTACTCAGCAGCAGCTCTTTCTATCTGCCTGTTTTGTCGTAGCCAAGACAAAGTGGTTTTTTTTCTCCTTCGTTCACTTAGTCAGATATGGAACAGAAGGCTCTCTGTGACATTTACCCACAATACTGTTCTTCGCACCACCACCAACTGGACTCCCACTCTCTTTCAAAGTGAAGAAGGAAGATTGTTTCAACTAGCCACCTGCTGACTAAAAATGTCCGAGTGCTGTTATTTACCAGCACACAGGATGTGAACGTAGTGGCTGCGAGGCGCACGGAGACAGCAGTGTTTCATCAGGACAATAAGGAGCACCTGCGCCCACCTGGCTGCAGAGCTCCGTACGTGTCAAAGTTGCACCGAGAGCGATGTTTGTGAGTCCGAGACAATGAATCGAAACAGCTGCACGAAACTGAGAAACATCCGCTTTAATTGCAGTGTAACGAGGGCAAATATTTCAAATGAAAACCAGAATTCATTAAAGCTTGGAAGGCATCCCGGACGAGGGGTATGCTGGATCATTGAAACTACCGCTGCACCTAAATACCAGTCGTGCAGAATTTGTGTCCATCTGATGTGCAAATCTGGCCCCGGCCTCCTGCGATTCCTGTGATCACAAAACCAAAGCTATATGTTCAAGTTAGCTCATTCGCAAAGACCGGCCACCTGTTGAAGAATTGGAGCTAAGCAGCATTTTCACACATTAATGGACACATAAACTCCCAGAACTAGAAGAAAGCTTTTCAAAGTGTTGCTATACTGTTTGGAACCTTTAAGTACCCTCGTTTCATCGTTACAAAGCCACCGCCTGACGCCTGTGCATCAGTTTCAGAGGTAAAACCCACAGTGTTTCCTGTGAGGCTTGAATTATATGATCACTTTACCATTTAAGGTACTGTCAGACAGCTCGACAAGTCAAACTTTAAGTGTCCACAGCATGTCTTTTATCCTGTCTCCTTCCCCTCACCCCCAACCGATCATGGCAGATGGCTGCCCCTACCTGAGCCTGGTTCTGCCAGAGGTTTCTTCCCACTGTCACCAAGGACTTGCTAACATGCGGTCTTCTGATTGTGGGGTTTTTCTCTGTATTCTTGTAGGATCTTTACCATACAATATAAAGCGCCTTGAGGTGATGAGGCGCCATATAAATAAAATTTAATTGATTTGAAATGAATTGAATCAAGTACTCAAATTAGTCTACAGTATGTAGTAGCTCCTGTGTTGAAATGTGATCACTACCTGCAGCATGTAACTGCACAGATAGAAGTCCAAGATCTTTATTACATAAAATATCTCAGTTTCAACTCAACTTGTTCCACTAATTTTCAGTTCTATGATTTTAATTCTTGGACTCAGCTAGAGTAAGTTGCAGGAGTCATGTTTTATTTACCTATTGAGCACCGATGTTGCACTGTCTTGGGGTGGCTGTAGCTCAGGAGGTAGAGCAGGTCACCTACTGATCGGAAGGTTGGCGGCTCGATCCCTGGCTCCTCCAGTCGGCATGTCAAGTATTCTTGGGCAAGATGCTCTCCAAGTTGCTCTCCGATGCATCCGTCGGAGTATGAATGTAGTTAGAAAGCACTACATATAGAGAAAGTGATTGGGTGAATGTGGCATGTTGTAAACAGTGCTTTGAGTACTCTCAAAGATATAAGAATTAGTCCATTTACCATGATGAAGATATAGATGTGCATGTTAAATACTTGTACGTATATATAATGCTTTTTGCTACAAGCCTCAGTCACCCAGCCTCCTGCATTCATACAAGCACTTTTTTCTATACCTCAGCACTTTGTCTAGTATGCACACTCCATGGATACATCAAGGGAAACTGGGGATTCCTTGTATTGCTCAAGGATAGTAGCTGGGGAATCAATCCACCAACCATATAATTGGGAGACAAACTGCCCAACCTCCTGAGCCACAGCTGGACTATTGTTAGGGAAGAGGGTAGATAGAGTTTATGTGTGTTTGTGTATATACTTATATCTAGATAGATAGATACCCTTATGATCCTAAGTAGTCAGCAGTCTCAGAAGTCACATCATTTCTCACAAACAGCATTGTGCCTTGTTTCTCTATCTTTTTTTTCATCAGTATGCTGCAGTTGCAGAGGCAGATATATTTCACATCAAGTTCAGCGTTCCTTCAGGCCACTGCTAACTAACTTAAAGTTTCTTTTGCCAAGCAAAGCTATTTGTAGCATGGTGGCCATTTCGCACTGTCATCACAGCACTCTGCCTTCCCTAGTGTGTCCCCCAAGGAGCGGCAGAGTGTAACAGCTGAATCGAGGTGAGCACGTCTCAAAACTGCCTACCGTCCCCCAGGACACACATATGGTCTCATACACACACACACACACAGTGTTAACACGCTTAATTATATTAAGAAGACACACACATGAAGGCTTTATGTGTACAAAAAGACACACACATAAAGCCAGGTAGACATTTTGACTTCGTGTCTATCAGTCATTCACCACCTTTAGCTGGTTTTAGCACATGGCAGCCCATCTGCCTACCATTATTGTGGCTTTTGACATTAATGGAGCCATTTCACTGAGCAATAAACTGTAGGGGAACATTAACGCCCAAAATGCACACTAACAACACACTAAACTGACAGCTGCTGTCTTGCCGTGCATCGTTGAAAGCGCCTCTATGGCGAGGCATTGAGAGGCGAGGTTACAATCATTCTAGATATTAATAAACCTCAATTTCTCCGAGAGGGATGAAAAGAATAAAAGGCCAGACCTAATGTACTTGCTCAGTCAGTCACATTTATCAACAGTAAAAGCAGTAGAGCCTGAGTCAACGGGAACATGTAGAAAACATGGGGAGTAATGGGAATAATAAGGACATACACCCCAGGGAAATGCTGTACTTAATATGAACCCAGAAGTTAGCCTGCTTTTCATTTTGTAATCCACAAATCTTCATGCATGGTTTCACTCTTATATTTGCTATTTTGTTGGCAATTTATATTAAATCACCAAGGACAAATGTCTGAAAGACAAATGTGTCTGAAAGTAGCTAGTCCATCAATGAAAGTGACCACATTAATGCTATTTGGATAATCTGTTTAAAACACTATATCAGTCATTACTTGTTATTATGTTTTTATGATGATAATTTATCACTTGTAACTTTGCTTGAAATCAGCATGCTTATGAATTTGACATGAATCCACTGTGAGCTGTGTAAAAGTAAGTGCTTAAGGACTCTTTATATGGCCAAAGCAAATGTCCATATGTTTGTATTCAATTCAGTTTAATTCAGTTCTATTTATATAGTGCCAATTCATAACCGCAGTCAAATCAAAGCACTTTATGTTGTAAGCCAATAACACCACAATATCATAAAGAAGCCCAACAATCACATGACTCCCTATAAGTGGTCTGATCTGATATCCCCATGTTGCTGTTGGTCCTGCATCATCATCATGTTTATCCAGGATCAACGTTGCAATTTATCAGTCACATCATTGTGATGTCATACAGTCCCAATTAAAAGTTTAAGACCAATGAAAACTCAAATAATCCTATTTTGCATTGTTAGCTCAGCTGTAAAACAACCTGTTTCAGTTTAAGCGTTGTTTTCAATAAATTGCATGTTTAGTCTCACTCCCATTTCTTCTTGTTGCACATTGATACTCTACTTGGAACATTGTTAAGATCCAACCATGCAAAACAGGATTTTTTTTGCCATTTTTCAAGTGGTCTTAAACTTTTGATCAGGACTGTGTCTTTGAAATGTGGAGGAACAAGAAAAAAAGGATTAAAATGTTTCCATAAAATGCTCTTCTAGAACAAATTGAAAGCATTTCAGGTTTGTTCTTTATTAATTTATACAATATCATAAATATATTACCAAGTTAAGTTTCCTGTTTGTCAAATTTACATTACTGAGGTTTGATAGTGATAGTTTTTAATAGCATCAGCTAACTTTTTGGCTAATGCTAACTGAATGCTCGGACAACATGATTGGTCAGTTGGAATATTGATCCTGGATCATTGTTATGATGGAACAACACAGGAGAGAAATTTTTACCCTATGAGCAAGGACTTGGTGAAAGTGGGAAGGAAGAGCTCTCTGTTAACAGGAAGAAACCTCTGATTGAACCATGCTGAAAGAGGAGTGGCCACCTGCCAAGACCAGCTGGGGTTAGGGTAAAATAAGAGAGGAAAGAGAAATACAGAGAGTGAAAAAGATGAGGATGCTGTATATGTAGAGCATCCTATTACAATGAAATCTTTGTTGGGAAACTTTGATCCTGAAGTTCATCTGGGTTTTACTTTGATATGTGCCATCCACTTAAGAGGACCTACACAACAACAGGCGGTTTCAGTGTTGTAGTTGATCTGTGCACACGTGCACGCAAGCGTGTGTTATTTTCCATTTTAAACGATGCCTCTAGATCCCTCTGTGTTTACGGTGCTCATGGCGGTGATTGCATGCCTTTAACATGTTGCCATTTAAATTTAATCCATCCTTGTAATTACCGCTACCATAAGCAAAAATAGAGGCAGAGTGATTAAAACAAGAAAATCCAATCAAACATGCTTCTTATGACTGAACGCTCACTGATGAGGTGGCGGCTCCACACATAGGGATATAATACGGTAACAATTATCCTGTCAAATACACAAACACAGGTCTACGCGTATACACTGTTACACAGACACACCCCATGCAAACAGCTGAACAATCAAACACACACAGATACATAAGCACTACAATACCAATTAATCCAGATATCTTTTCCCACACAGGATCTCCTTGGCTTTCATCCTCTTCTCAATTAGATTGAACTTCCTACTGTTATGTTAGTGTTTGGATTAAGAGGGATTATGGAGGAATGTTTGAAATCCTCCTTTGCCTTTGACTTACTGCATTGGACACTTGACAGCTATCTAGCTTTAATAAGTGTGTATTTCTCTGTGTTTTTTAAATAATTCACATATACATCTGTCCTAAATCTTCCCTGCATGGTAGCACCTCGACTGACACTCATTAAATACACTTCATCCACACCTTGCACCATACTGCAGCCCTTCTTTTTAGCTGAGATATATCCAAATGAGAATATATGTTTGTTTTTTTGGTTTTTTTGATGTTTCCCGTGTGAACTTTGTCAATAGTTTACCTCCTTTGAGAGTCTAGAAATAGGTTTCAGTCTTGAAAATCTATATATATCTAAAGACATTTTCTCCATTATTTAGTTAGGCTTGGTGGCCAGAATTCAAATTAGACATACACTGCAGCTCTTTACATTACTGATAATGAGCAAGCCTGGTGGACTTCCAAAGTGATTTTGTGGATATGAATAAAAGATAAAGTTACCAATAAAATTAATAACGTCACTGGATGTTTGCCAGGGCATGCAGTTGACTTCCAATAGCTGTTATTTTGCTATTCAAAAGGAAAGGAAAGCCACAAAGAAAAGCACAGGTGTTACAATTTATGAATGGCTTAAGTGCTAATAAACCTTGTGAGGCAGCTTGCACAATACTAGAGAAATAGTGTGTGCAAGTTAGATAAATGTATACCTATGCAGAACTTTTAAAGCCTTGAATTGGTATTTTGACTGTTTTGACCCTGTTGGATTCTTTTTTTAGACTAGGTATGACTGATCAAGCTAGAGAGTTATGATCTGAGGTTAGAAGTAACTAGCTAAGTAGTTCTCCAAAAGTTGATTCTGTTCATCTGGACGTAGCGTTTTGTGGGAGAAACGTTTTGTCACTCATCCAAATGACTTCTTCAGTCTCAGCTGACTGCAGGTTTCCCCAAATCTTATAAACAGTATATTTGCATAATGACTGAAACCAGCCCACTGAAAGAACAATGGGCTGGGAGGTCAGTTCCTTAATCTTAATTATGCAAATTCTCATGACCATTGATCAACAACCACTGACCAAAACCCACTGATCAAAGACCACTGATCAATGGCCATGAGTCCCATTCACAGAGAGTTGGGGAATGGCTGCAATCACAGCATTGTAAGATGCCGAAAGATGTACCCTTAGGCCCCCTCCTCGATTGTCTAGCAAAAACAAAGACCTATCAGTTGACCGTGTGAAGGTCAACTGATAGGTTGACCTATCAACCTATCAGTTGATTAATCATCCTACCAGGATGATTAATTGATCCAGGATACACAGTACTTGACCACCCAGTAACAGTTGTGATATGTGCCAGGTCCAGGCCACTTTACCAAGCCAAGTGGTAAGAAAATGCATTTTGTCAGCCCTAGAGGATGCTGCATACTCCACCCCTAACTCTCATGCCTCTTCACTGGGGCAATCAAGGCAAGCAGTGCTTGCCCTGTGAAATCTAAAATGTGAAATCTAAAACATGAAGGAAAACCTACCAGTCAAAGTTAGTTCATCTAGTCATCTCCTATTGTCTGCTTGCTTCCATTCAGTAATTTACTGCCATCTTGTGGCTGCAGTTACCCATTGTCTCTGGAAGCAGGCTTGACTTTACGTGACTTTGAGACACTGCAATCTATTGTTCACATTGATTTCTTTGGTGTGTCTATATATCTGTTTGCCTGCTTCACCATGGCTTCTAATGTGGAAACATTCCTCTTTGCAATCATAGGACTGCTTACAGAGATTTCACACAGTAAGAATAAATAGTCAGTATGTCTTCATTTGAAAGACTTTTTGACCATAGATCATAAAACACACTGTAAAACAAATTTATTTTGTTAATTTTGATAATACTTTGGTTTAACAAGGTGTTATAGTGTTATATCTATAATGGCTCTGATTTATTAATTTACTATACCTGTGTTGCTTTTTCTTCTTCTTGTAAATAGAAGTAGTGTGAGAGAGATCAGGTCCAATCTGAGGGTGTATATACAGTCCTAATGAGAGGTATAATTAGGCAAAATGAAAACATACTTGAAATGAGTTTTCAGATGTGATCTTTTAATGATGATTTATGATCACTATCACTTGTCCACAGATAAAAAGAGAGACTAATTGGTACTTAAAAGGACATTTCTGCTTTATATCAAGAAGACACAAAACATTCACAATTTAAACTTGCTCAAAATACCTCAAAAAGTTTGATAACCTCTGACTTGTGTATTCATCTCTCAACCACTATAAATGTTGTAAGGTGAAACCGAGTTCAGAATAATTTTCTTTGAGATGGATGCAGTTCACCTGTGTATAATGGGCATCAAAACACCTACAACTTTTTGTAAAGTCCAGCACATCGGCAGCATACTGATGAACATTTTCATCGAAGAAGCTGGCAGTTGTATTCAATTCATTTTGTGGAAGATTTGTATGTGAATGTGATGAGACGCTACAGACGATAAAGCACAGCATCTATATGCAGGCAAATTGGCAGATACAATACACGACAATTTTACTGAAGTTGCTACAAAATTACTAAAGCCATTAAACCCAGATAGTGCATGTAGGCAATGATTTGATGTAAGCCGCAAATGGCCCACATGTACAATAGCAAATATGGGCTGAAACTCCCAAATATAATGGGGAGTGTTATTAGCATGCAGTGCACTCTGCAATATATAATCTGGATGTCACCCTGAAGTGGCTCATGTGGTTATCAGTGATTTTTGCCCAATAATAACAAAACAAACACGGGCACCATTTGTCAGAGATGTGGCATAGTTGTTATATTTGAGTCACTTTTAGTTGACATGGGCGGCTAACCTTGACCAACCCATTGCCATTGTTCCACATGGCGGGCAGACCGGATGAAAGTGTAAGTCAGCTATGAGTCAGCTATCTAGAAAAGTTATGAGACTATAAAATGCTTTTAGATGTATTTTGTTAACATAAGCAGTTATGCTTAACTTCTACCTACTCCTCGCCATCACAGAATTTAGCTGTTCGCCTCTCCAGGAAATCACTGGTAGAGATCAAATTAGCCTTTGAGCTGCCTTGATCTCTGCTTCTCTCCTTTGGTGCTCTTTGTTCTTCCTCATATCTCTATATCTCGCCCAGGAAGTGTAGCATTGGGTCCACTGGTCGATAACAGTCCCCGGATTTGTTGGGATTTAAGAGTTTATTGGTTTATGGATGAGAGAAAACGTGAGTCCACATCAACATCAAACAGAATGGTAGGGGTGGGGATGGTTTGCACATAGAGTTAGCTTCCCAATCCGTAGTGAGCGAGATATGCTAATAAATCTTGAAAACTCTGTGTGTGAGTCCCTCTGCAAGTGTGGGTATTTCCGTGTTTGTGCATGCTCCTCAATCTCACAAGCACACAACCCCTTCTTCGCTATATGTGTCTCATGTTCTCACCAAACAAGTCTCATGTGTTTCCTCCTTTGTCTCTCCCTCACACACACACAGAAGCTATTCCCTCCAATGCGTCATTGACATCCACTCCAGCCTGTAACGTGGCTCCCCTGTCACCCCCTGACACCATCCTCCAAACATCCAGTCTGCCAGCCGCCTTGAAATATTAATCTAATATGCCTATTTGACAAATTCAGCAGTTTCACTTAGTTCAGCAAACATTAGAAGCAGGAAATTTTTGTTTATGTTTTCTTGCTCTTTAACTTCCTGTCCCTCATCCCTCAGCTCTCACGCTACATTCCATTCCTCTTTATCAGCATCCGCCGTCACAGTGATTTGCTAAAGTGGATGTGAAAGGCAACAAGTCTTGTTCACGCTTCTTTCTTATACAAGCCATACATTTGCTTCAGTAATGTTGAACTTTCTTCTGCTTTTGTACTCTTGGACCATGAGAGGAATGTGTTGGGGTTTTTCTGCTTCTCTGCTCTTATGTCTATGCCTATGTTGTTGTTTTTTTCAGTGATAATATATGCAAATTGCAACCCTGGGGAAAAAAAACGTAGGTCACTCTTCTTCTGATAATCAGCTCCCAGCATTACATAAACAAAGAAATTGCTTTTGTGCATGTCATTACATTTGAGCATCACAGGAGCTGCTTGACTGGTGCTGCTTGACCCAACTCTGAGTGCCAAAATGCTCCTCCACCTCATCTATATTTCAGCGCACCGAGGGTGTTCTGTAATAATCCCAATTTGCAAGTATGCAGTGGTGCCACTCTGCTATTTCCAAGCACCATAATCTTTAGTCACATTCTGCTAAGGGGCTGGAGGGAACAAGGGTCATGGCAGCTTGAAAGCCTATACTGTACATGCACAGTCTGCAGCAGCTATCGCCTGTGCTGCTGGAGTACTTTTATTTCCTCTAAAAGCTCAGCTTAGCCTTCACAATTTCTGAAGCCGTGACTGCTCTTATTGCTAAAAGACTTTCAGTGAGTCATGTTACCAATATTATACAAAATTTTACAAAGACCTTATTAATGTCCCAAAAAAAGTATGGACATTATTTTATGATCTAAATTTTTTGTAGTTTGCATTAACTGCAGGTGACTTAAACTCTTTAAACTCTCTAAACTTAAATTCTTCTTCCCATGTATGGGGCTAAAGACTGGCCATAGGAACTTGTAGGTGTTTATGTGCTGTGAAAGCAAATTTTAATTTGTGTCTGCAGTTTCAGATTCAAGATATGAATGATCATACCCATGCGTTATCCTCTACGAAGGAGTCCTCTTCACCAAAGAAGTGAAAACGCAAAGGAAAGACACAAAATGAGCAGCATTTGGATAAAACGCCATCTTTTCCTCCTTCACTTCAAGTATCATCATGAAGTCAGGTTTCTAACAAATTAAAACTTACATAAACATGCTCATTTATTACCATTTTTAATAATATCAATGTATTTTCAGTTATTTATTACAGACATATTAGCTAAGCTAGCCAGGCTCTGTCAAAAGTAACAAATTACACTTACCATTGCTACTAACCGTCAGGCACACAGGCCTAGCGACTGGTCGGCAACCACCTGACTTTAGGAAAAATGTGTTTCCCCTTACCGGTTAGTGAGTGGTTGCCGGAGGTTGCTGGCTGTTGCCAAGTGAAATAAGTTGCAGAGAGGGTAAGATTAAGAGAGTCTTATCACTGAAGCATGTTTCAAAAGGCACCGTTTTTACTTTAAAGTTGAACCGTCTCTATTCGCGGTTTGCGTGTCCTCTTCACAAGGTGACTATTGCTAAGTGTGAGTACAAGAAAATAATTATTAGAATACAATGTGTTAAATTTGCTTAGATAAGAGGGTCCAGCAGTAGATGGGAGGAATAGGGAAGGATTTGTCTGTCTCTTTCAGTTGGTTTAGCTATAGGCCTGAGAACGTGTGTAATTGTTTAGAGGGAAAGCAATTTATGGACACTGTCATAAAAGGAGACAGGAAGCTATAGTTGGGGATTGCTGATGCTGATGCTTGTACCTTTAATAAAAACTCATAATTGTTATAAACTTAGAAGTAGGTTTGCAGGAGACTCTCCACCTTATCTGTAAATGTAAGATGCATGCTTAACTGAAGATGAATGAAGATGAATAAAGGTTTTTGTGAAAATGACTACTGAGTCCGGTGCCGTCTCTGGATGCCCGAGGAATAAAAAGAACAGGGGTGAAACTGGTTTTGTAACATAAGTGAGTGTTTGACGAGTGTTTGTAGACAAGTCACTGTCTTCAATGCAAACTACAGGTGACTATGGCACTATGCTAGTGACCAAAGCAATTACATGGACATTTTCAGTACAACACCATATCCCCCTCCCAGACCAATCTCAACAAGCAACCTCCATCAACCACTTACAAACAAGTCAGGGAAAATCTATTTTTTTTACCTAGCAACCAGTGGTTACTAGATGGTCAAAGACTGGTCTTTAGGCCAGCGTGACTGGGGCTTTAGCAATCAATTCAAGAGTGGAAACTGTCATCAACTTTCAGCAACCACTCATAGAGGGTTGGCCAATTTTCCCCAGCAACCGACAGCTTTTTAGACCTAAAGGGCTGGAGCCAAAGTCAGATGTTATACACTGGTTCAAGAAAAAAATCTGGTTATACAGAAGCTGACCCTTTGACCTAAGGATTTCGTGGTTTCAATCGCTAGTTCCCAGTCTTGCAGAATAAACCATATATACTATAAAACCACAACATTTTCACAAGCATTGTCAGCAATCATTGAGCTTTAGAGAAAGTGTCTGTGCTTTTGCCATTTTTCCCTGCATTTCTGATATTTATGCTAAACTAAGCAGCTGCTGACTCTACCAGCATATTTATTGTAGACATAATACAGCAATGAATTGCATTTCTTCGGAAACTGAGTGCGTGTCTGTTAACATTCGGAGGCTTCGAGTTTGGACCTTAGAGCCCTGTTGAAGGGCAACCCCCTCCCCCATTTACCTAACCCTGCTGTTTCTCTCTTTCCCTAATGAGAGCTGCAAGAATGCATCAGGCCTTTAGCCGTTTTCTCTTTCTGTTTTCTCTCTCTCTGTTTTGCCTCCTACACTACAGGCAGGCAGGCAGTGTTAAATATCTCATCTTATTTTATCCTCTGGGCTGCCATCAATTTCAAGCTGTTCTCTTCTCATTTACATCGGTGCCACACCAACTACGATATCAGGATTTGCATCAGCTATGAAACATACCCTTTCATTCATATGGCTTAGTGCAAAGAGAGGCAGATGAACAGTTTTCAGCACAATCGTTCACATGTGCCAGCTGACCTGACATTCCATGCATGGAAACATGCTCATTCCTCCAAACACATTTATGGATCACTGGATTTAATTCCATGTGGCATGAAACAGTAGTGACAGCTGAATCAATTATGTTGCATTTTTTGTCTTTCTCTTTCTCAACCACACTGCCACAGCTGCCTGCTTCATGTGTTCATACTGACATTGAGCTGTGGATCGTCTCCCTAAAAGAGGCTGGACAAACATGAACGTTCTCACTCACTGATCAGACGAGATAGACACGTCTTGGAAGATGTATTGCAATAAAGATGTAGCGCAAAAGAAAGCGCTCCACTGCTCTCTATGGGCTTTTTTGTGAAAGTGCAGTACTTCAATCTTCAGAGTGTGGACAAACCAGTATCAACAATTTTGTGTTGTTTGGCTGCAATAGTGTAGTAGTACAGTTACCCTTGAACTGAAAGATTTCATTGTTTTAAGTTACCAGGGACTACTTTTGACAAGAGATGTAGCAGATCCTCTTTTTAATGTCTTATTTCCCCTTCAAGTTATAGAAACTTGATCTAAAAATAACAATTAATTTAAAAAAAAAAGATTTTTCCACTGTTTTTTTTTTTTTTTTTAAGTTTCTTTGGTTGATTTTATCCCCCTTTCTTTTAGGCATTTTATATGATTCAAAATTCAAATAATGTCCCCTTACATTAACATTTCTAGGCAATGACCTCATTTAATTGGAGTCTGCATACTTTTCTTCTAATGCAGGATTCACTCTTCTTCACAAACATATTGTTGTGCAAAAAACGTTGACTTGAATGTCGGGCAGTTTGTGTAATTGGAATAACTAGCTCATTAGCATGTGAAATAAAGATTCTACTGCAGTCAAAAGATCTCATTTATTTGAAAGACCGGTGAGCAAAAAATGTAAACACTATGCACTGTGGTGAATTAGCAAAAATACCTGCAAACCTATAAAACCAACATCGAAATTAAGTAAATGGTTAATAACATACTATGATGTAAATACGCAGCTAGCCTAGCTTCATTACTAGGTTTGTAAAACATTGAGTTTATATACTTGATACTGTTGGTATATTGTTGCCTAAATATATAAATACTATCAACATTCTTTTAAGTTCACATAATGTGCTGGCTAGAATTGATTAACATTTTAATAAAAATACGTAAATTAACGAATACGTTACCGGTTAGCTTAGCAGCAAGCTAACAGGCAGTTGTTTGTAAGGCCCTGAGGCTATTATAGTTAGCTAAATACACTACTACTAGCTAACATTAACTATGCTGTTCAATTCAAGGCACCATTGTAGTTAAACAATGAGAATGTTGCACTTTCAGTTTACCCATTGTGTCATACATTGATAATTTGTTATTCAATTTCACAGCTAGGTTGAAGGTCTACAGTCTAAACTGCAATGTGAATGGAATTCAAATCCAAAATAATCCTAAGTAAAAATGTACACTCACCAGCCACTTTGATAGACATGATTAAGATGACCTGCTAAAGTTCAAACTGAGCTTCAGAATGGAAAAGAAAGGTGATTTAAGTGGCTTTGAAAGTGGCAAGGTTGGTGGTGCAGGTGGGTTGATCTGCGCATTTCAGAAATCAATCTAGTGGGATTTTTACCACAAAAAAATCTCTGTGGTTCACAGAGAATTATCTGAAAAAGAGAAAATAACCACTGAGATCTGGGCTGAAATGTCTTGTTGATGTCAGAGGTCAGAGGTTCAAGCTGTGCCCTTTTTAGCAGAGCATAGCAGCTCCGTCACTTTCAAATTTAAATGATGAAAAAACCTGCAGAGTGTACTAGCTGGTGGAGGAGGCCGCCTACTGGCAATATGTCTAGGAGTGAAAACAACTGATACGGGCCATTTAATAGGCTTATAACATTCAAAACAGGTGCAAGAGCTCAGTTTCTGTTCAAAGCACAAACCTTCCCGGCAGCATTACTCTGTCCACGCAGCACAGGCTGAATGCTGTGTCCCCTTCTAGCACCAAAGATACCTGTGATGTTGGCTGGACTGCTGCAGCTCCCGATTTAATATTTTTCTCTCTCTACACAACATCTTCTTAGCCTTCAGTTTGAGAGAAATGTCAGCGTTAGATTATATGCACAGACTACTAATAGACCTTGAGGTACAGACAGACTGTCATATACTTGCAGAGTGTGGTTTATGAATGGAATAGAAATTGTTACATTAACATCCAGTCTTGAGGAAAGGTTTTTAATAAGATTATGGAAGTGTAATGATTCAATTCTATTAAACACAACAGCTTTGGTAGGGTTAGCAATAATGTAAGAGGTACTCTATACATGTAGCTATGGGTAAACTATGAAAAACATTAAATAATTATTTTTAAAAACCTGTAATTACACTTTTTCTGCATCTGTGATTAACTCTTTATTCTGCACGAACTCCAGACTTTTTTGGCAGCAACGTCAATTTTTAAAGTAAACACTTTGTTTTCTGCATTCTGGTGAAATTTGATGTGTAAATCTGTGTTTTTGTTTCACAGCTTGTGGCGGAAATATCCTTGTGTAAATACAAAATTCAGGCACAAGGTTAGAATTTCAAATGTAACTTCACATAATGCAGTAAGTTTTTCAGGCACACTGTTCTGCTTTCAAATATGCATTACTCTGAATTTATTGATTTAGCTGCTGAACCGACAAACACAGGACTGATGTACTGAGGCGCTCTTTTGTGTCTTTTGTTAGAGCAAGAAAACCGTTTCTATGCTGCGTATTTATTTAGAAGTCCTAATCATACTAGACAGCAGGTCTGTTTTTTAGTATGATTTTGAAGAATCACATACATATATGACTGTAGTGTACTGACTGATAAATCGTACCTAAAGATGTGTCTACAAATTATTGAACAATTTTGGAATAACGGTGCTCAACATAAAATAAAAAGACCTTAAATATCTCATCATTGACTGTACATAATATGTACAAATGAGGACAAGAGAGAAGGCGAAACATTATTGTATGCCTGTGATCTTCAGGCTTATCAGCGTGCATCTCTGATGGTGCAGTGGTGCATTGGTGCCTGTGGAAGTGTCAAGAGCATGCTATTATTATGATTTGAACCGATGTTTAAGTAGAATCAGTTTATATTCAGTAAAAAGTTGTTATTGGTAAAAAATTTAAGAAGCACTGACTCAGATCATATCACTCATCCTTTACTTACCGACACCATTAATACCATCCTTTAGTGATAGAACAGTCACTGAAACGTGGGTTTTAATTAGTGCGTAGTTAATGTTTGCAACAGCTCTTTATCGTTAAATCTGAATATTGGAAGATATTCTGTTTCCTGATGGAAAAGACAGTGTTAACAAACATGTAAGTTTTCTGTATCATATCATTGATAAGCTTATAAATAACTTAACCTTATCATTAATTAAATATAACAGAACAGAGGAGAAAGAAAGAAAAGACCTGCAGAGATAATTCACAACGACTCCCTCGGAGTAGGTACATCGCAGTGTGAAAATCAAGGTGGCTAAATTAAAGCCTGAAGTCTCACAGGTATAAATGAGCATGTCTCCCTGAGTATAGCGGTGGTTGGCTTAGTATTATCCTGTGGGCAAAGATCCTTTTTGGTGCCCTCTGCCTTCTCTTTAACAGAGACATGAGAGCTGGCACAACAGAGCTTTTTAAAGCCCATCCACCAGGTTTTGTTATGTAAGCACATTGCAGCTCTGTGTGTGTTAGTCGATTACAGGAATAATCAACTGCCAAATGCATTACAACTGCCACTAAAACAGCAATTGGTGATGACCAACACAAAAAAGCCAGACATTTTTTGCTTTATGTAGACTAATAAATAAGTTTAAATCTATGTGCTACATGTGCCAAACATCATGATATGTTTACAGAGAGCGAGAGAGAGTTATCCCTATAAAAACTTGCATTTAGAAATGTAAATACTTTTGTGCAAATTGGTACTTAACTCTAAATCACACTGAGAGTCTCTCTGAACGGTCATCACTGCCTTTTTCATTGCATTATCCTGATGATACCTGCTATAAACCTCCCTTTCACTAGATGGCGCTCTTGCCCGTAAACGTCACGCTTGCACTGACGTTTGTTTCCGCGTCACCGGAAATGCTGCTTCAAAACACTTCAATGGCTGTCTTGCAGTGACTTCGACCGCTTTGGGCAAATAGTTAGCTCTGAAAGTCGGGGATAATTTACTTACCTCCGCGTTTTGGGGACATTTTTAAGCTCAGACATGGCGGGGCCGCTGCTGGAGTTTGAGACCGAGATGTTCCTGAGTATCTTCGGCAGTGACGGGCTGTTAGTAACGGCTGAAGGCTTGGGGATAGACCGAATCCTACTGCAGTTCTTGCGGGTTTACTCGGAACCGGGCAGCCTGGTTCTTCTGCTCAACACAACCACACCAGAACAGGTTAGGAGAGGCTGGATTAGCTAGAGGCACAGCTCATATGATTATCTCACACTTTACCCGGTGCGAGGTGATGTGCCCCAGCAAACTGACTTAACAGTGGCTTAACATAAACCATACATCAAAAAAAAAAATAAAAAGAAAGAAAATGTTAGAAGTTAGAATTTGGAAGGGGCCACTTTTTTGTCCATAGACATGATGGCTAAAATAGATGAAGATAAAAGAGATGTGCACCTGCTAACAATTTTGGCGCCATCTCGGTTTCATACATTATTTCAGCTGAAATTGTTGATACATTTTTGATATATAAAGAATTTATTATAGTTTATTATTTTCATCTGAAAGTTGTTATAGAATCCCCCTCTGTGATGGAGCTCGTCTAAGAAAGATAATTTTAATAACAGTTAACTGTGAAAGTGGCACTGCATGAGGAAGTCAGTAGTATCGTGCATGAGGACAGCGAGAAAGCAGTGAGGTGTGAAAACCCCGTCTTTTTTATTGCAATGGTGATGGACAGATTGACAGATGAAGTCAGGCTGGAGTGTCTTTGGACACACGACATTACGATCTGTAGTGCGAGCAGGTGGAAGAAAGTCTGGAGAGGAGATGAAGTAAAGACAGAATACATGTGTGTGAATGAGAGGGAGACGGGTGTAGCAATGACGCTGCGAGGAATAGAGGTAGTGAATGTGGATGACTTTGAATACCTGGGGTTGACCATTTAAAGCAACAGATGGTGAAGCAGAGAGTGTCAGGGTGATTTGTGACAGAACGATAACCGCAAGAGTGTCAGGGAGGGTATGCAAGGTGGTAGTCAGACCTGCTATGATTTGTGGTTTGGAGATGGAGCACTGACAAGAATGCAGGAGGCCGAGCTAGAGGTGGCAGAGATGAAGATGCTCTGATTTTTATTGGGAGTGATGAAGATGGACAGGTTTCGAAATGAGTACTTCAGCTCAAGTTGAGCAGTTTGGGTTAGAAATTTAGAAGGGAAAGGTTGAAAGAGTTTGGACATGTGCAGAGGAGGTATAGTGGTTATACTGGACAAAAGATGTTGAATATAGAGCTGGAGGCAGGAGGAAAATAAGAAGACATCAGAGGAGGTTCATGGGTGTAGTGAAGGAGGACATGGAGACGGCTTGCGTGACAGAGGAGAATGTTGGGGATAGGGTGAGATGGAGGCACATGATCCTCCCGAAAAGGGACAGCTGAAACAGGAAGCATTGCATTTTAAAACACACAATTACAAAGTGGTTCAGTTGGTATAAAACCACACATTAAAGATAGAAGTGTAAATGTCCTTACATCAGTTACTACATAAACACTTGCATACACACATTGGAAGAACAGGAGCCAAAAATAATGGGTGAAAGACTAAAGAATAATTATTCTGTAAAAAACTTTTTCAGCCAACAAGTTTATTCAGCTAACCTGACAGGCTGAGGACTACAACCTCAGAAGCGTGATCACCTCATTATTAAAATAAGAGTTAGAAGACCCTTTTCAGATAATCGGAGAGGCTGACCGCTGAGTTTTACCTCATGATTGTGTGGAACATAGCATACAGCTTTAACCATCTGTCCATGAAGCCAGATAACACACGCCAATTAGTTAAACTGCAGGAATGTCTTAAAGACATAAAGACTTGGATGGCCACTAACTTTCTGCTTCTTAACTCAGATAAAACTGAGGTCATTGTACTCGGCGCTGAAAAGCTTAGAAATATGGTATCTAACCAGATTCTTACTCTGGATGGCATTACCTTGGCCTCCAGTAACACTGTGAGGAACCTTGGAGTCATTTTTGACCAGGATATGTCCTTCAACGCACATATTAAACAAATATGTAAGACTGCGTTCTTCCATTTGCGCAACATCTCTAAAATTAGAAATATCCTGTCTCAGAGTGACGCTGAAAAACTAGTTCATGCATTTATTACTTCCAGGCTGGACTACTGCAATTCATTATTATCAGGATGTCCAAAAAACTCACTGAAAAGCCTTCAGCTAATCCAAAATGCTGCAGCAAGAGTACTGACAGGGACTAGAAAGAGAGAGCATATTTCTCCTGTTTTGGCTTCCCTTCATTGGCTTCCTGTTAAATCCAGAATTGAATTCAAAATCCTGCTCCTCACATACAAGGTCTTAAATAATCAGGCCCCATCTTATCTTAATGACCTTGTAGTACCATATCACCCTATTAAAGCACTTCGCTCCCGCTCTGCAGGCCTACTTGTTGTTCCTAGAGTATTTAAAAGTAGAATGGGAGGGAGAGCCTTCAGTTTTCAGGCCCCTCTTCTGTGGAACCAGCTTCCAGTTTGGATTCGGGAGACAGACACTATCTCTACTTTTAAGATTAGGCTTAAAACTTTCCTTTTTGCTAAAGCATATAGTTAGGGCTGGACCAGGTGACCCTGAATCCTCCCTTAGTCATGCTGCAATAGATGTAGGCTGCCGGGGGATTCCCATGATGCATTGAGTTTTTCCTTTCCAGTCACCTTTCTCGCTCACTATGTGTTAATAGACCTCTCTGTATTGAATCATATCTGTTATTAATCTCTGTCTCTCTTCCACAGCATGTCTTTTATCCTGTCTTCCTTCTCTCACCCCAACCGGTCGCAGCAGATGGCCGCCCCTCCCTGAGCCTGGTTCTGCCGGAGGTTTCTTCCTGTTAAAAGGGAGTTTTTCCTTCCCACTGTCGCCAAAGTGCTTGCTCATAGGGGGTCATATGATTGTTGGGCTTTTCTCTGTATCTATGAAGCGCCTTGAGGCGACATTTGTTGTGATTTGGCGCTATATAAATAAAATTGAATTGAATTGAATTGAACCAAAAGCTCGCTTCTTTTCATCCTCTCTTCTCAGGAATATTTCACAGAGCAGCTGCGAGTGGAGGGTGTGACCCACCTGCCCAGGACGGTGACCAGTGATGTCCAGAGCACTGAGCGTTACAATGTTTACACCGAGGGAGGGGTGCTGTTTGTCACCAGCAGAATCCTGGTGGTGGACTTCCTCACGGACCGCATCCCTGCTCATCTAATAACAGGTCAGACTTGTACATAGCTAAATTCATATGAGAACATTTTATTGACAGCCGTATTTATCACTAGCAGTCTAAATTGGAGTGCAGTACTTGTTTGAGTACTTGTAGTTGCAACATATGGTTATATGGAATGCATTTGAGTTATCAGTAAAATTCAGTGGCAGCATGTTGACTGAATGACATATAGTTAAACTAAACTCCTTCACGCAAAGGTTAGTCACTCCTAACAGCTAACTTTGGCCTTTCCCATCTAATGTTTTCTTGCATGCTGCTTTGTTACTTTGCAAATGTTGCAGTCTTATGAGTTTCATGATGTCATTCAGCTCATTTGAGTTTCTTGCACTATTGTGGACTGCATTTGGCAACTGTAGTCTTGGTTCTGCTCCGGAGAGTCACTCTGAGCGGGTAGAGAATAGGCTGCAGTCTAAGGCTGGGAAGTTGGAGTCCATTCACAGGATGTGGAAGTTGGTGGACAGACAGCTGATGTCGTTATTGTGACGCAGTGTATTAGGCTACGTTCACACTGCAGGTCTTAATGCTCAATTCCGATTTTTTGATCAAATCCGATTTTTTTGTCTGCTCGTTCACACTACAAATAAAATGCGACAGCAAACGCGCTCTAGTGTGAACGCTCAAAGCGGCCCGCATGCGCAAAAGAAGATGTCACACACAACGCGCTCTGTTTAGACCCAGAGCAAACAGTATTGTTTGACTAATGGCCCTTAATATAAATACTTCAGACTTCACGTTTCCCAATTTTTGCTTTAAGTTATTTTGTTATTTACATAATAATGTAAATAACCTAATAATGATCCTTATTGCTGTTTTAGAGAGGAGCGGTGCTTCAAAGGATAGTTGCAGATTTCTGTCAGAATCTGCAGATTATACAGTACAAATAAAATGTTCACATTTCTCCAACGTTGTCTTCCCAACAGTTTCACCGGATGGCCAGGAAGTGTTCGCGATGTCTTATCGGGCGCTTCTCTGGCGCTGATAATTGGCGTCTGTCTTGTGTCAGTGACGTAAAAGACGGATTTAATGCGACCTGACCGTTCACACAGCAGTCACTTTCTGAAACATCGGATATGTATCGGATTCAGCACCATCGGATTGCTGAATCAAGATCGGAATTGAAAATATCGGATTTGTGCCGTTCACACTGTCATACCACGATCGGATATGGGTCGCATAGGGTCAAAAAAATCGGATTTGATGCGCTTTCGCCTGCAGTGTGAACGTAGCCTTATTGTTATACTGTCAAGCATTTATAGTATTATTTATTAACTGCTGAAAAAGTTTGAAAACATGCTCTGGCAGACACATCCACCTCTTACTACTGGCGCAGTTACAATCTATTTCTGTGGGAAAATAATAATAAGAGAAATATTTTATTTATCTCTATGTGGGTAAGTTATTGTGTTACAGTGACAAAATAAATATGGCTCTTAAAGGGAAAAAAATTACACTTACAAAATGAGTGCAGTTAAAGCGAACAGCTTAATCAAAAAATGAAATGTGATACAGTAAGGAGATTAAACAGGTGTTGTGGTTTAAGTAGATAAAGATTTTCTGTATCTGTCTTTATGGCAGATGTTAGAGAACGCCTTCATCTACATCCGCATTTCACTATATCTACAGTCACTAGGATGACCTCTGTGTGAGCTTAAGGAGGAATCCAAACAGTGTGTTGATCTAAACTGGATTCAGACAACAACGATGTTGTTTGAATGATATGGATGCACTCCAGCAATGGATGACATCACTTTTCTATCACAACTTGTGTGTGACTGGCTGCAGTCCCTTCACGTTTCTTCTTACCTGTCAGATTAACGTCTCTACCTAAACCAGTGGTTCCCAAACTTTTTTTGCTGGGCCCCCCTTTGTTTTACAAGAAAAATGTTCAATGAGATGAATTGCAGAATGGCAGATAGAGACAAAATACTGTTACTGTTAATCTGACTATCTTCAGGTTTTACACACTTACATACACACACGCAGTTGCTGTCCCTCCATTTAGAAAGGCAGAAGCGTCACGGTGTGATTATTTTATGTGTAGTTGTTTTTTCCCCTGTGTAATAATATTCAACATTGCTATCAATACATTTTTCAAAAAATGCCTCTCTGTGCAAAATGGGTTTAAAAACATAAACAACTGTAGGATACTGTTTGTCCGTGATTTGAACTGGGGAAACAAATCGTGGTAGGATCAGCCTGATATTATTTGTATCCCGCTGTAACTTTACTGTATAATAGCTAACATCTCCAACATGTCAGGAGTAGTTAGTCATTACAACAAGTGTTTGTGAACTAAAAATCAAGAATGTGGGATACTGTTTGTCTGTGATTTGGAGAGCCCAGCGCTGCTCCCGACGCAAGGGAAGCTAATTCTGTCGCAGAGATCTACCTCGGCACTTGTGCAGGTGAAGCCAAAAGGAAGATATGCTTCACCATGTTTTCTGGTATTTGGCTTAGAATGAAGTTGGTTTGGAAACATATTTGGCGATGCTTCATCTCCTGCTTTGCGTTTGTGTGGGAACCCCGTCAAAAACCTGTCAATGATGCTAGCAGTGTCCAAGCATTCTTTTTCTTTTTTTTTTTTTTCATACCGCGCCCCCCCTGCAATGGCCCAGCGGGCCCCACACTTTGGAAACCTCTGACCTAAACTGTCCTGAAGCCATGCACGCTCACACTGGTATCCAGGAAGTGAGAGCGGTAACAGCTCAATGCAATCCTGCTTAAAGTGCATCTAACTACACTCAGTCATTCAGCTCCCTCCCGCTCTGGTGAACCACTCATTCGCTGGAACAGCTCCAGCACTGAAACACTGTTGTTTGCTCTGTAGCTGCTCCAGGATTACAGGCCTCACTCAGTAGAACAGTCAGCTCCATTAGTTGGTCTGTGAAGAAAACCAACTTGGAAAACTTAACTTTAGCCATTTCAGTTTTGCATTAACCACAATGAGCACGAAAAATCAAACTTATCAGGTGACAAAGTCACAAAAAAATCAAACAACTAACTAACAGCCAGCCGATATATTATTCAGGCTCTACCTTCACTGTCTATTTGTTCCGCTCCCTTTAGGCATTCTGGTTTATCGTGCCCATAAAATCATTGAGTCATGCCAGGAGGCCTTCATCCTGCGTCTGTTCAGACAAAAGAATAAGACAGGCTTCATTAAGGCCTTCACTGACAAGGCCACAGCTTTCTCCTCGGGCTTCTGCCAAGTGGAGCGTGTAATGAGAAACCTCTTTGTCAAGAAGCTCTACTTGTGGCCCAGGTACTGTCAAACTACTTCACTGTAGATGTTTTGTCTTGTGTGTTTCGTTGTTGTAGTAACATTTATAATACTTCTTTTACTACTTTCTTTTTTTTAACCTTTGCACTCAGGTTTCAAGCATCAGTGAACACAGCGCTGGACAGGCACAAACCAGAAGTGGTGGAGCTTCACGTGTCCTTAACTCCAGCTATGAGGGCCATCCAGAGCTCCATCCTGGACATCATGGCCGCCTGTTTAAAGGAGCTGAAACGCTACAACCCCACTCTAGAGGCTGAGGACCTCTCACTGGAGAACACGCTGGGGAATTCTTTTGAAAAGGTTTCACAGTGTGTTACTAACATATACGACACATTTAAGCTGCCTTGACAAATTTTACCTCAGTGCGTGAAAACATTTTTGATTAAACTATTAAAGGAGGATTTTTTTTGTTTTTTAAGAAGGCTTATGGTAATTGGACCGAGAAAAAAGCAGGTTGAGATGAGCCTCTTTAATTTGCATGTTAAATGTTATTACAGCGTTTATGAGAACCCAGTTTCTAAAAGAAAATTCAGGACACTGCAAAATGATTTGCAATCCATCTAAACCCTCTTAAATTTAAATTGAAAATAGTACAAATACAGTATGATCCCACAACTAATTAGGTCAATTGGCAACAGGTCAGTGGCATGATTGGATATGGAAAGAGCATCCGAGCGAGGCCGTGAGGGGTAAAGATGTTCACTGTTCTGTGAGGAACTGCGAGTTCTTTTATAATGAATGGTGCCGCGTCCTGCATGCTGAATAAGCTGGAGCACATCTGTGTGACTTCTCCTGCTAGAAGAGTTAGAAAAAAACACCTCTGGTTGTAGGTGAGTTCAATTGTATGCTTTGCCGTACTCCCATTCAGACTATCCGTCACTATCTGGACCCCTTGTGGCATCAGCTGGGAGCAAAGACCAAAGCACTGGTTCAGGATCTGAAGGTGCTGAGAGTCCTCCTGCTCTACCTAACCCAGTACGACTGCGTCACTTTCCTCAATCTCCTTGAGTCGTTGCACTCCAGCCAAAAGATCTTTGGCTCTAATTCGGGTAAACTACATTTATTTGACTGCTCTTAAATGCCAGATTGGAGGCCATTAAGAGTTTAAAATGTCTAAATTAATTGTAATTCTTTGCATTCAACCTCGCTCTTACCATCAGGTTGGCTTTTCCTGGACTCCAGTACATCCATGTTTGTGAACGCTAGGAGCAGAGTCTACCGTATTCCCGAGAGCAAAAAGAAACTTAAAGTGGGAGCAGAGGCAGAGAAACAGAAGCCATCCTCTGCCTCAGGTAACTGTGTAGTTGGCCAATCTCTGATACGGTGATATCAGAGTAGATATCCACAGAACTTGTCTGTGTATTCGTGTTGGCATGACTAACTGCTCAGTCTGTGTGTGGGTTTCAGAGGTGAAGCGGGAGCTGGTGCTGGAGAAGAGCCCAAAGTGGGAGGCTCTGACTGAGGTCCTGGAGGAGATTGAGAGGGAGAACAAGAGCTCTCAGCATGAGCCAGGTTAGAGCTCAGTGATGTTCAACTGTTACAATGTCATCATGAATGAGTCTGAAAATGATTTTCTATAATACAATCTGATTTTTAAAAGTCATTTGTAAAGATTTGTCAATTTTAGCTCACAGTTAAACTCCTCATTCGAAATCTAGACTGCCAAAAAAGCAACACTTTGAATACACATCAAAGCTCAATGGGGCAAAAAAAATCATGCTCGAAATCTATACTGATACAGATTGGCTAATATGTTAAGAATGAAAGGATGCCATCGTTTGATGGAAATGTAAATTATCAGCCTACAGAGGGCTGAATGCAAACAAACCCTGAAAATCAAATGATGTTGCAGGCTAATGCAATCTGCTGAAATTGTATCGGAGCAACTTAAAAAGTGTTCCTCTTATTTTTATTTATTTATTTTTAGCAGCAAGAAAAGCATGAGCCACAGCTGGCATTTTACAAAGTCATTCTCGGGGCGGGCTGATTTGTCCTGCTTCACTGTGTTGTGGTGTTGCTTTTAAGCTGCACAGTACTTGACAGTACACCTGTACGCACTGAGGAAAAGTAGTCAACCAGAATTTGGGTCAATTGCAGAATATAGAGTAGGCCTCTTCATTCCCTGTGGACCCACTGGCTTTCGAAGCAGGAAAATCTTTGGCCCCAGTGTTAGGATTCTGTGTGAGCTCACTTTAGGTGCACCAGTTCACGGCCTAAATATGCTGTCTTGGTGGCGTGGAAAGCACCTGTCAATATCCATATCTGTCATGTTATTTGTTATTTTATTATTAATTTAAATCAAAAAAGCTTCTCTTTTCATTGTCAATTTACATTAAAGTAGTTTTTAGTCTTTCAGGGGAATGTTTTTTCCAAATCCTTACATTTTTACATTATAATCTGACAATCTCTCTGTAAAGATCTATCTTTCTCTAACTGCCTTATATTCCTCCCTCAGGTCGAGTCCTGATTTGTGCCAGTGACGACCGGACCTGTGCTCAGCTGCAGCAGTACATCAAGCACGGCTCCGACTGGCTGCTCAACCGGCTCTACCAGCGCACGATTGGGAAACGGGACTCTGCTGCACTGGGCGCCTTAGAACTGGATTTGGAAAAAAAGGGAAAGGGTCCGGTCAGAAAAGGAACGAAGGGAAAGCAACCTGCGCAGAAAAAAAATGCAAAGACAACAAAAGGCAAAAGCAGACCGTCCTTGACTCTGACCCAGATGGTGGGGAAGGAGGAGACAGGCGAAGCGGCAGTCATGGGCAGCAGCGGAGATGAGGATGAACTGACGGATGAAGACGGATGCGAGGAAGAGCAGCTCAAGCTAGACTTGCCCTCAGATGCTTATTACGGCGTCCTGAAGGAACCGCTGACTGTCATTCACCCGCTGAAAGGCTGCACCGATCCCCACAGTTTGACCCGGGTTCTCCATGAGGTGGAGCCCAGCTTTGTGGTGCTTTACGATGCCGAGCTGAGCTTTGTGCGCCAGCTTGAGAGCTACAAAGCTAACCGGCCTGGAAAGCAACTTAGGGTGTACTTCCTCATCTATGGTGGCTCGACCGAAGAACAGAAGTACCTGACAGCTCTGTCTAAGGAAAAGAAGGCTTTTGAACACCTCATCAGGTCAGAGCTGTTTCTCTCCCGTTAAGCGTGTGAAGTGTATTTTGTTGAGGGTCATTTGCTCACCATTTCTTGTATTTCTGTTCTTGTTTAGGGAAAAAGCTACTATGGTGATCCCAGAGGAGAGAGAAGGGCGAGAAGACACCAACCTAGACCTTGCTAGGAATCTAGATCCCGCCAATGCCACCACCAACACCTGCAAAGCAGGTGCTCTGTTGTTATGCATTTTTGATTTTTCTCTCCTTTGTGTGCTAAATCGTCTTCACTATGCATTGGACCAGTTTGTGTTTTTTTATCCGTTTTCTGTCCAATAACCAGGTGGCCAGGAGCAGCCCACAGAGCCCTCACGAGTCATTGTGGACATGCGCGAGTTCCGGAGTGAGCTGCCATCCTTGCTCCACCGTCGCGGACTGGACATCGAGCCGGTCACCCTTGAAGTAGGCGACTACATTCTGACGCCGGACGCATGCGTCGAGCGCAAAAGCGTCAGCGACCTGATCGGCTCGCTGCAGAGCGGCCGCCTCTACACCCAGTGCCTCTCGATGACCCGCTACTACAAGAAACCTGTGCTGCTCATCGAGTTTGACCCAGCTAAGCCATTTTCCCTAACGGCCCGCTCGGATTTCCGTCACGAGATTTCATCAAATGATGTTTCTTCAAAGCTCACCTTGCTTACGTTACACTTCCCCCGGCTACGTATACTGTGGTGCCCCTCCCCGCACGCCACAGCCGAGCTCTTCCTGGAACTAAAGCGAGGCCAGCCCGAACCTGATGCCGCAGCAGCTCAGGCGGTAACGGCCGAGTCAGACACTGTGGCTGACTCGGCAGACCTCTACAATCCCGGACCTTATGACTTCCTGATGAAAATGCCTGGGGTCAACACAAAAAACTACAGGGCTCTTATAAAAAACGCAGACAGCTTGGCCGACTTAGCCAAAATCAGCCAGGACAAGTTAGCGGAAATACTCGGAAACGCTAACAATGCCAAGCTGCTGTACGAGTTCCTGCATAATGTAGTTAATGTCCCTGCTCCCATACAGAAGACCAAACAGACATGACGAGCAGACTATATGGATGTAGAAAGATTTTGCCACTGTGATTAAATTATTGCAGTAAGAGTTTTTGACATATTCGGATACAAAATTAACTTTTTAAAAAATGCAGATGTTACGTTTAGATACAGAGTTTTTGTAAAACTGTGTGACTTTTATCGTTTTTCTGTTTTTATATTGTTGAAGAATAAAATCTGTCTTTTTATAATTAATAAAAAAAACTGTTATTTAACTTTTAAAAAAATAAAATGCATTTAATTTATTTTAAGCAAACCTTTAACGTGATTTTTTTCTTCCTTTGAGAGGAATGATAGAGTGAATTGTTAGTAATAATATATACAGAACATACTGTTACAGTGGGGGATGCTCATATTTAATACAGCAAACATTTATTTAAAATGATATCAGTATATGTGCAAGTAACCCCTCTATGCTAAATGCTGTTGGCTCTGTGTCATGTGAGTGATCAGAACTCAGGGACATGACTCTTTGAGCACAGATGCCCCACCCAATAGTTTATACACTTTCTGCTTGTGAGGGGCAGGAATCAGAATAAAGCTGGTTTTCCACGACAATGGGGCCATTCTAAATCATGTACAGTGATAATTATCTTGTGTCCATGACTTGTTTATTAAAAAAATATCACACTGTGCACTTCAGATCTGATTTCAGCTCTTCACAGTGCAGGTCTACACTGTGGAAAGTTATGCAACATATTCAAAACATACCAAAGGACTAAAGTCACGTTTTATGTTTGGTTTTTTTCTTTTTCTTTTTGTTTGTTTTGCTCTTGTTGACATACGTTTCCATCACGTATCCATTATATTGCAATCGTCTGTACTTTGAAGGAGAAATTCCGGTTTTTAAGGAGTGACCATGCTGCCCAGTGAAGAGGACCACCCCTCTCCTCCCCTGCCGACCTCTCCCGAGCTTCCTGTCCGACAACGTCATTACGTCACTCTGCATCCGAACCTAGACCAGTCGCAGCCATTTTAGTCCGCGAAATAAACTTCAATCTCAGAGCTAGACGAATAAAAAAACTGAATACTTAGCATAATTCCGTTGACGCAATTTGGATACCTCGTTGCAGACCACGGCTCGGATGGATTCGCTTTTCAAGTCGTCATATTTCGGTAAGAGCACAAACCCGGGGCGGCGCTGTCTTGTTTTTAGCATGTTAGCCCATGTTAGCCGGAGCGAGCTAACTGGAGAAAATGTAAGGAGGTTGTTGTTGAGGAGCATTCGTGATGTGCAGACCTAGACAGCAGAGCGTGGCTTGGTAAGGAAAGAATGGACAAGGCTCATTTGACTGTAACTTGATGTGTATTTATTCCCTTTCCTAGAAATGACAGTCATGAAAGCGCTTCATTGTATTTTATGGTCGTCGCTGTCTGTAACTCACTCCCCTGTCAGATTTAAAGTAGCTAGCCAGCCTTAGCTTAACCCACACCCACTCGCCTCTGCCGCTGCGATAACAGCCCAGCCGTCTCACTCAGTAACACTCCCTCGGGAAAATCTATTATTGCTGCCTAAACAGACTAGCCTTTTGTGAGTATGGTGTTTGTGCAAGGTGTGTGTTTATTTCAGCCATTTCCTTCTAGCTAACTGCGGATACTGTCTGAATTGCAAGGCATGGCATACAGTGTGTTAGTGAGCCGACAGGTCAATTTCTCAACTAATATTGTCGCAGTGTACTGAGTCTTCTGGCTTACGGAAACACCGGCATGCTCTCTTCCAGCCTTCCTAGTCTAATAAAGTGAAAAAATAAATAGAAGTAAAATAAAGATGTCTAGAGGTTGTGGTGCAGCAAATCCAAACAGCCTGTGTGTGAGTCATGCAGACTGGCAGGAAGCGTTTATTCAGAGGCGGCTCTGTCGAGTCAGCGTGTCACTGTAAAGTGTGAATTATTCACGTTATCTTAAACATTGTGCATATGGTTGCATGGGAACGGAAATATACGGAGGCTGTAGGTTATTTTTTTCTGCCTTTTAGTGTCGGGTTAGTTTGCAACAGTACTGCGGTTTCCAGTATTGCGGTGCTTGTCATGCAAAATAGAACAGGCCAAAGAAGCAGCCCAATGCGCTGGGAAATTAGGGGCTTTTATAAATCCTCCGAGTCGCAGTTTTAATTTTACTTAGGTGTCACCACACTGAAACTTTTAGTGTGGTTTACCTGGTCTGTTTGTACGGATTCTTTCTTCTTTCTATTCTTCTTTTGAAGGGGATCTTTTGAGCAAAGTCCCCTAAGGCAGCCAGGAAGGAAACACCACATGTGTGTCTGTGGGAAACAAGAGCAGAGCAGTGACTGTGGCTGAATGAGGCAGGGTGATGACATAATTCCTGTCTTATCTCTGGTTAAAAGCAGACATTTTTGTCCTGCAAGACCTGGTCTATTGAAGGCTCAGAAATCTGCAGACTCAAACTGCTCAAAAGCGGCTCTCATGTACACCCTACACATTGTTCTAGTGTTTGAGCTGGTTTCATACTGAAGAATAGCATGCTGTGACTTAAAAAAAAAAAAGAGTACTTGATTTTCTTTTTGTTGCTGTGCCATGCCAAACAGGCATGTCCTAAACAGGACTACATGACATGGCAGTTCATCAGAGGTGATGTTCAGTCTGTGCGTTTTTCTATGAAGACAGTGTGGACACTAGGTCTCAGAATTTCAGTTATCTCAGGCTGTCTAAGAGAATGGGTGTGTGTGGCTGCCTTATCACTGGGATTCTCTACAGGGCTATTTGTAAGGTGGCCCATGACCTTCTCTTCAGACATGTTTGCAACTGCTGTGGGTACATATCTCTGTGGCTGCAGCGATGGCTGCAAAGCTATTGTGATTGTAAACCACAATACCTCTAGAATCCTGCTCTCTGCTTAAGAAATGTTGTCCTGTTTTTCTCTTAAGACAATCAAGACACTGTTCCTGGTAAAATGCCATAAATTATGTCACCTGTATGGCACGAGTGTAGCCTGTTTTTCATTTTATTTTTTTATAAGGCAGTGAAAGAGAAAGAAGAGCCTAAGGCAGCAGGCACACCCGCATTCTGTCATTCAGCCTGGACACCTTTGTTGACTTGACTTATTACCCAACTGATCTTCCTTTGTCACGCTGCAGATAATCAGACACAGATAAAACCTGAAGCCAGTGTTAGTTTAGTTCATCTTAAAATCCTCTGTGGCTCGTTTGGCTTTAGCTGAGAACACTGCACTGTGCTAACATCTTCAGTCAGCATTGATAATGTAGAGAAATGCCTCCGAACCACCATCTGAAAACTGAAATCTGTTTGACTTTTCAGAAGTCTCACCGGGAGGATTTATTTTTAGCTCTAGTTTAGCAAGCGCAATGATCTAAGGATGGCATAGTCATTCATAGGCTGTTATTTCCATGGTACCTCGGCTGAGCTCCAAATACTTTGAAAACCCCTTTCGCCGTCTTCATCCCTACCTATGCAAATACTTAAAGTTAACATGACTGTGTTCGTTGTCATCGCCCTGTACAGGCATTTAAAAAAAAAATATATATATATATATATATATTTTTGTCATTGAAAGGGAAATTCCTCAAAATAAGACATTGTAACAATAAT
Organism: Neolamprologus brichardi; assembly: GCF_056152115.1. Taxonomy (NCBI): domain Eukaryota; kingdom Metazoa; phylum Chordata; class Actinopteri; order Cichliformes; family Cichlidae; genus Neolamprologus; species Neolamprologus brichardi. The sequence goes on from NC_142111.1 coordinate 7,419,642, forward strand.
TGTATCTGAACTGGTTTGAAATGGATGTTTGCACATGTGCGCCGAAGCCCTGAACTTTCGTAAATACTGCATAATGGTGCTGCGTGTGAGAAGAGAAAAATCTGATGCAGGCAAATCAACCATTAAATGGTCTTTGTCCAAAACAAATGCAAAGTTAAAGTACACGTGAGCATGGCAGTGGTAGTTGTTCGGTGAATTCCCGCCTGCTCAGGTCTTACCCGGGCAGCTCCCTCGTGTACTTGTCTTAAGGTGACCATCCCGTGTTGTGCGCTACATGTGAAGACGACTGCAGTCGGTGTGCTAACCCGGTTCTTGCATCATTGTTCAGAATTCCCGTGTGAAAAGTGTTTATCTTTTCAGCCACTGCCATCTGTAAATATCAACAAGCCCAGCATTAACTCAAACGGATGTATTGTACATTCGTAGTCTGTACAGTGTTTGTGCAGGATCCAAAGAAGAGCTTCGAGTGTCCTTCAAGAAGCCTGGAGAACTGTTCCTGGAAAAAGAGAGTTCGGCCTGTGCAGTAGAACAAATATTGACTTTCAAGCTCACTGGAATTGTAAAAATTGTTTTAGCCTCCTATAATCTATTTCCATGTGTGTTTGCACACATTTCAATAAATGACTGCACCCATTTCCCATTTTCCTATCATGATATAGAGAAGTGAGGTGTTGCTCAAGATCTTATTTTGCACATTACTGTAGAGAAAACTGGATGACAAAAGTGTGCTGACAGGGAAGCGAAGGGTGTCCTTGTTTATGTGTTTGTGATTGCACCGAACAGTGGTCTGTGTCTGTAACACGCCCACGGGCACAATCATAAACAGTGAAATATACATGCAGCTTCTGCATCTGGAAGGTGAAGCCAGTCGTGCGGCACATCTATTACCTGTGTGAATGAGTAGCGACCGCTCACTCGCTAATGTTAAGCACCCTTTTGTTTCTAGAGGTGTGTTTGTGCGCATTACCCTTTGATGAAGAATGTGCGGCTTGTTGCCTTGTGCCATTAAAAGAACAGAGGGCACAGCAACATGCTGTGCCTGCCATCTGGATCTGCTCTTTGATTCTGCGAGGGGGACCACCGATGTTTATCCCACAAAACCCCTTCAGCTGCGACAGTTGTTGGGCCCTTCCTCTCTCTTTCACTTCCCCCTTTCTCGCACTCAGTTGTTCGCTCAACATGTACTCGCACATGTCACGGAGGTCTGGCTGCTGGAATGCTGCCCTGCTGTTCTCTCCTGCCGTTCACTCTTGTGATACGAAATCCATCTAGCTTCATTTTTATAGTCTGACCAATGTAAGTTTTTGAAGTGAAGTTGTTGAACAGGCTAAAATATGCTAAACTGCATTTGTTACTGCTGTTAGGGAGGAACCCGCATCAACAAGATAACTGTCAATCTTGCTGTAATGCACAAACGTGATGTGGCACACAGGTGCCTAAAGGTTGTTGTATTAAGATCTTGTCATACTGCTTAGCAGCCACACAGCAATGGGCTAAAATAACCAACTTTTAGCATTTATGCACGTAGAATACCTTTTATAAAAGCATAATTTTCACTGCACAAACACTCCATACAGAAGCACGGGTATGTACATGGGCATGCAGTATGAGAAATGTGGCACAAGGCCATTATCTTTCCAGAGTGTCAGTGAATTGATGCATGAGTCTTATCCTAATGAAGTTATCTACTTTGCACACATCTCAGCGAGGTTAAAAGCTTCTTTGTGTGGCTGATTGATTCCTTTTCTCTGCCTCATGCTGCAGTATGATGCTGCACTACAGCTGCAGTTTCTGTTGTCTTTGTATAGACGATCATAGTGTGCATGTGTGATTTTTCAGACCCAGATGAAGCTTTGAGTGTCGGCCGCATCCATTGCAGCATTTTGAAGTGGTGCTTACTACTTTTATTCGCCGCACCTTTTAAAGCAGCATCACAGTGGCATCATGTTTTGCAGATCGGATTTCTCATTAGGTTCAAGTAGTTGTTTCCCAGTGTGGTTTCTCTTGTCCCTCTATTATGTTAAACTCTGGTTTGATGGTCTGAAAACACACTAATATTTAGCCACCGCTTTTCAGAAATAAAGGAAAATAAAGCTTACTGCTTTTTTTCCTTCCTTAAATGTAACAGCCATTATGACTAGACGGAAACAGAAGAGATTTTTAGTGAAACAGGCTTAGCACTGAATGTGGTGTAGGATTATACACTGACTGTCCAGTGTCACTGAGTCATCTGAAAAAAAGGAAAACATGCTGCACTTGTGAGTTTCATTCTCATGATGTTTGTTTTTCTCTCTCCTTCCAGATTCGACTCAATGGCTTAGTGTGACTCTTCACAGCAACTAGCCAAGACTTCTTTCTCCGTCCCTTGTCTGCTGCTTCCTCAGGTAGGAACGGTCCCATCAACAGCTGATATACAGTTACCACCCAAGGCGATGGTTTTCTTTGCATCAGCGTCCCAGCTGTGTGCCAGCAAGCTAGCAGACAAACTGCATTTGTTTTAACGAGTAGTGTGGGAACAAGCATCCATCCATTTTTCTTGATCACTTCTCTATTTCAAGGCTGTTTTTGTTTATGTGGCAGTTTTTGCGTTTAAGTCTGGTCTTTTGGACAGACTGGAGGGATAACCGGTCCAGGAGTGTGTCGTCCATCCAGAGGATGAGACTCACTGGAAATGCACTGGAGTATGTCGCCCTGTTGCTTTTTGTTTCAAAGTACTTGGTAATTTAAATTGCTAACTTAAAAAAGTAGGCTTGTGTCTCTCTTTAGACGCATGCACCCTTCTTAGAAAATGTCTGACCTCTACAGTCACTGTGTGAAACACTGTTTCTGCAGTTTTACCACAGAAAGCCATTGAGGTTACACTGCTGAACTTCAAGGCCCGAATTATCGCTGAACCAGGTTGTTTTAATAGCACATAATCATCATATAAGAGGCAGTGAGTGGTGATGGATTAGAAACCAACGTTTTGGCGACTGGGGTGAATTTTGTAGTGGTTGCAGCAGTTAACATGGACCAACTGAGAATAAATGTCAAGTTAACTGGCAATGACTCCCCTGTTAGTACTTAATGCCAGATTAATGGAGCTGCAGACTCTTGATGTTGGTCTGTGAAACTGGCACAGATCTTAAAGGAAAACAGCGTAGTGGAGCACTGCGAGAGCAGAGACTAAATGAAAACTGATTTCAAGTCCAAGCATTTGTTGCATGTCTTATGGTGCTGCAGACTCTGTGGTCTGTGTGATGCCTTTGACACTTGAGGGGAGAAAAGAAAGCAGCAATAGGAACAGGGTGCTTCTCAGCCAAAAGCAGCACATCAGGATGGTTATTAAAGAGTGCTTAGGTCCAGGAATGGATAGATTTGGGTGCTGCTGGAGAGCGATAAATGGCTCAGACCGAGCAGACTGTTGGGACGCCATGGATACTAAACTGTTTGTGTTGCTTCCCGAAATGTTTCCGTTCCCCCCGTTTGAAACCACCACAACGACGTCATGCTCCGGATTATGAAGCCTGTCGGAACAGAGAGAACATTCATGCACAAATTGGCGTTGTTTCTCTTGAGCAGCGGTTTGAAGTGATTATTCAGTATAATAGCCAACCCAGCTGGCTTAATGAATAATTTGGGCTGCGACTGAGCTGTTCCAGATGGCTGAAATGAAATGCCACCCTTAGCATTTCACCAGTTGGGTGAAGCAGTCATACCAACAGGATGATGATGCTGATTATTCTGAATTAGCGTTATTTTCGAGGAGCCCACAAAGTATCGTTGAGTGACGCATTCCTCCTGTTGAGGAAGGATTTTAACTGATACTCCTCTTTATCTCTTCTTTCCTGTTGCTCTTACACAGGTAGCAGGGAGACGTTACACACAGGGACGGTGACCCGTTGGTTGCTTGCCTCAGAGCCTCCCCAACCTCCTTCTGAGGCAGGATGGAGCCCCAGGCTTCCCAGAGGCAGTTAGGAACAGAGGGGGATTGCGAGATGTCAAATCTACTGGTGCCCAGTCCCCAGAGCGAGGCTGTGACCCATGAGATGGAGGAGCTGTCGCTGCAGCCCACACAGAGCCTGCCTCCGCTCAGTGAACGCAAAAATGGTGAGGATACACTGCTGCCACACAACATCCACAGTTCATCTCTGTTGGCTTCCCACACTTCCTGTCTCTGCTGCAGCACAAACTCAGTGACATTATTTAAAAAGGAGTGAAAAACGGAGAAAAGCGATATGTGTAAATCCCTCTTTCTGTGTTATTCTCTAAGGTGTTAGAGAATAACAAGAATTATTATCAGCTACATGCGTACAGATAAAACACAGACAAAATAGTTTCGTAGATAAAATCAGCAGAAACCGTGTAAACTGAAGATGCCAAATACTGTATTTGAAGATTGCATGCGTTGATAGCGCACACACTGTCCAATAATGTAAATACAAAGATGTGCAGTCACTAACTTCCACTCTATTAGCCAATCACGCTTCAGTCCTCAACTCCTGATTCCTCCACCAGCTCGGCTTCTAAATCCTCACAGTGTCAGTGTTGTTTTGGCATCCACATGGGACTGAGTATGACACTGATGGATGGCTATGCAAATACCAGGCTTTGGGAGCGGGTTCGGTTCACCGCCAGCTTCTAATCGTGGCTTAGACTGGCGTATGGAGACCAGTTAAGCCATTCAGTCCAGTCACTGCGGTATTGATCATGAATCCCAAGAAAATCTTAATTCGTCAGATGCAAGTCAACAAATGCTGCAGTGGGTTTTAATCAAAGCTGCTCCAGACTGGATTTAACACGTTCTGGGTGACTGTAGGATTTTGCAGGAGAAACGGCTTGACTGCGGAAAATTTCTGTGGAATGTCAACAGTAGTAGCACCCACTCATCATCTCGGCTTTTGTCATTTCCCCTCCAGTGAGAAAACATACCTCATACTTTCCACCCTCTGAGCCCTCCACAGGACTTTGCCAACCGCAGAGTCCCTCCTCTCATATTGGTTTTTATCATGCAGGTGTTAATCTGTCTGCCATCAGACGGCTCTGAGTCTTAAGCTGTGGCGAGCTCAGAGAGTCTGGAGGGAGAGGAGGAGAATTACAGCACCACTATCAGCAGGATGGAGTTTGGAGATTAAGGGTTTTGAGGTTGTTTTGACAAAGATTAGGAGTCTGAAAAGGAAGTAGCCTAAAAATTGAAGTTGGTAAGCAGAAGTTTATATGCAAACAAATAATAAGAATAAAACGAATCTCCACGAAGCTGTTGATTTTCTTTTTATGTTTGCAAATTGCGAGTTCTACCTATAATTAGCTTTGAGTAACTGACTTCTCTGAACAGGAAGTCCATCTCACTTGAGGTGTTTATTTTTGGAATTCGCAGTTTTAAGAAATGGACCAGAACGGGTGATAGACGCGTATCGCACGTGTTCTCTAGCCAAGTGTAGCGCTGGCTGATCTCTTGCAACTCACAAACTTTTCTGTCTCTGTTTGGATGTCACATGACAGGCTGACGTGCCTAAGCATGAGTAATACAGAAACTGTTTCATGGCTGGATGGTCTGTCATGTGGGCAGCTCACAAGCCTCTCAGAAATATCAGTTTTGGACCAACAGGGTAACGGTGTGTTAATCAGTGTCAGATTTCAGGCCCTCTGCTGTGGAACCAGTTTGCATACGGGAAACAGACACCAGCTCTGATAAAGCTTATAATTAGGCCTGTTTCGGGTGACTCTGAACCCTCCCTTAGTTGTTCTGAAAAAGGCCTGGGCTGCTGGGGACTTCGCATAATGAGTGTTTCTTCTTAAGTTACCTTTTCACACTGTGTGTTTATCAGTAGTTATTATTGATATCCAGCTCTCTTCTAAGATGTGAAGTTTGTCCTGCCACCCTGTACAGGGTTTTGGTAGAAGAGATGGTGTGGACGTGTCTGACTGATTTTAATAGAGTATTTTATGAAATTATAGTTTATCAGACTGAGAGCAAGTAAAGAAATAAATACAGGCCACGTTTCCATAAATACAAATGACTTCTCTCTTTTAGGATCACATGTTGAAGCTTATGTATAGATCATGTAAAATACTTTGAAGCCCAAAGGGAGGGGAAAAGCTGTGCTGCACAAGAATCTGTATTTCTTACTGATGCTTATCAAGGAAACACAAAGGCTTTGAACACTAGTAAAAACTTTAGCTCGTTCCTTCTGTGCTGCTTCCTGGATGTTGGCTGTGGTTTCATACTTGCTGAATTCCTGCAGTTGCTCAGGAAAAAAAAGAAGCGTGCTGTCTGCAGCAAGTATACAGGGTGGGCCATTTATATGGAAACACGTAATAACATGGGAACGGTTGGTGATATTAAAGTCCTGTTTGTGGCACATTAGTATATGTAAGGGGGGAAACTCCTCAAGATGGGTGGTAACCATGGTGGCCATTTAGAAGTCGGCCATCTTGGAAACAACTTTTGTTTTTTCAATAGGAAGAGGGTCATGTGACACATCAAACTTATTGGTAATGTCACAATAAAAACAATGGTGTGCTTGGTTTCAATGTAACTTTATTCTTTCATGAGTTATTTACAAGTTTCTGACCACTTATAACATGTGTTCAATGTGCTGCCCATTGTGTTGGATTGTAAATGCAACCCTCTTCTCCCACTCTTCACACACTGATAGCAACACCGCAGGAGAAATGCCAGCACAGGCATCCAGTATCCGTAGTTTCAGGTAGTTTTGTTTGTTAACTTCACCATTCACATAAAAGTTTGCCTCATCACTGAACAAAATCTTCTGCGTGAACTGAGGGTCCTGTTCCAATTTTTGTTTTGCCCACTCTGCAAATTCTGTGCGCCGATGTTGGTCATCCTCATTGAGATGCTGCAGTAGCTGGAGTTTGTAAGGGTGCATTTGTGAGTAGCTAATATCTGCCGAAGGGATGTTCGACTAATGCCACTCTCCAGTGACATGCGGCAAGTGCTACGCTGTGGGCTCTTGCTGAATGAAGCTAGGACAGCCACTGAAGTTTCTTCATTAGTGACAGTTTTCTTGCGTCCACATTTTGGCAAATCCAACACTGAACCAGTTTCACGACACTTAGCAAGCAGTTTGCTAACTGTAGCATGGGAGATGGGTGGTCTCGTAGGGTGTCTTGCATTGAAATCTGCTGCAATGACCCGGTTACTGCGTTCACCAGATATCTACGCAATTTCGATCCGCTCCTCACGTGCTAACCTCTTCGACATGTCAATGGCTGTGAACAAAGAGAAACTTGTGAATAACTCATGAAAGAATAAAGTTACGTTGAAACCAAGCACACCATTGTTTTTCTTGTGACATTACCAATACGTTTGATGTGTCACATGATCCTCTTCCTATTGAAAAAACAAAAGTTGTATCCAAGATGGCCGACTTCTAAATGGCCACCATGGTCACCACCCATCTTGAGGAGTTTTCCCCCTCACATATACTAATGTGCCTCAAACAGGACTTTAATATCACCAACCATTCCCATTTTATTACGGTGTATCCATATAAATGGCCCACCCTGTATAATCTTTATTTATGATGGGTTTCATTAGGATGTTTTCATTACTCATTTAATACTGTCCAAATAAATACACAGCGGTAGTTAGGCGTGCTTTTGACAAACTGCTGAGCTCACCAGCAACACTTTCCATTTCAGCGTCATATTAAGCAGCTGTCAGGGTGTTTGCTAATGTGCGCCTCTGCCAGCGGCTGTGTAATCTCCCTACTGTTAAATTGATTAACAACTGTGAGCAATTAATTGTCTCAGGGCAGCTCACACTAACTCAAAGACACTCAGAGCAGGCTGCACTGTTACACAGCCACAAAGGACCAAAGTGCTATACAGAATAATACACGAAAGACGTAAAACGAGACGGACAATAGAACAAAAGTAAAATTAAAACATCTCACAAGGTGTCAAAGATGGGTTTAAAAAAACTATTGAGAGGAGGCCTGTCTAATGTGCAAAGGCAAATTGTTCCACATTTTAGGAGCTGCAGCCGGGAAGCAATCAGTATGCCTGATTCATACAGAATACTGGAACTTAGCAGAGACTCTGTGATAAAGACCTTATCTTTTACTCCACCCTGGTTGTCTCCACTTCCTCCGTAATCTGAAACACTTGCACTGTCCAGCATTCAAATATTTTAACAGTAACCATGCTGTTTTTTCCTGTCTCATTTCTCCTTATCTCACAAGTTTGCCTTCAGTGTCTGATTGCTGCAGATTGTTATTAGGAAAACTTTAAAGAAGGGCTTAAAATCAAAAGGTGTCCTGAGTTGTAAACGTTTAAGTAGTTATCTTTTAATTTCTTTTAGTTTAGCAAATCTGAGCAGAGAGGCTGCACTGAAGGCGCAGGCAAAACGCTTTACAAAGGCAGTCAAACCTGCTGTGTCTCCAAAGTTTTATTGTCGTTAGCCTGCTTACACATAATCTCTAATATATTGTGTGTGTGGTACTGGTACTGGTTTAACAACACTCATTTCTTTTACTTCCTTATTTCTGTGTGAGCGCATAAACACCTCATTCATATCATCCACAGTTTCCCTTCACCCTGCTGAGGTCACAGGTCATCGTGTGTTTGTCAGTCCGAGCGCCGTTTCCCGGAGGAATTCGGGGACAACGTTGTTTACTGGAAGTCTTAACTGAATCACCTTAAGCATACATGTCTCCACCGAAACCTGGCTCGCAGTGTTTACAGAGCGCAGCGAGAGTCCACGTTACTGATTTTTTTTTTTTGAATTGGCAATTATTTCTGTAAATGTTTGACCGGAGCTGCGGTGCCTTTAATGCCAGTTTCGTCTGTAAAATGAGCATCAGTTATGAAAACGATTGGGCGGTAAACAGATGGGAAAGACAAAATATTGGTGAGGCAGCTGTTTTCTGTTGTGTCGTAGGAGTTTGTATTTCACAGTAATTTTGACGTGTCCCTTCCTGTGAATACTGAAGTGACTGTACTTGTGCCCGGTGCTTAATCTGTGGGCATTTGCAACTCCCACTCAGTGTATACGTCCCTGTGTGACTGTCTCTTAATGAAATCCCATTAAAGCTGTGTGCTGGTGTTTCTGAGAGAAGCGATTTCTGCTGAGCATGCAGTTGTTGCTGCCTTTTTACGTTCAGTGTCTGGCAGTGCTGAGTCAGCAACTGCTTTGAAACTCTAAGAAACCAGTGCAGTCTGGTGTAGGGTTCCAACTAAACATTATTTTTAAGGTCAACTAATCTGCAAAGTCATAGTCGACGATTATCTCAATAACTCTTATCTCTCCTCCCTTTGGGCAAACCTTCTGTTCCAGGCTCCACCTGCTGAAGTCTGCCCACCTGTGAAATCCCCCTGTTGTCTCGTCTCACAGCAAATTCAAATAATGACCCAGGAAACATGAATTTTAAAATAATCAGCTGTGTTTTTAACATTGCTCGATAAGACCGTCAGAATAAAAACGAAATGGCTAATATTTTTATTTAATAAAAATTAAAGTCCTCATAGTATTTAAACAATGGCTGCTGCCCATAAGCTCAAATAAAGCTTCCAATTCAATCAAAAAGATTTTATTTTCTAGTCCAAAAAAACAAGTTTCCAAAGTTTACAGATGATTCATTGGACGTGCTCTGGAGTGAGGCCTGCTCTTATCTTTGAGACAATGTTTCCCAGCTGCTCATAACAATGCTATCTGTCGTGACTTCAGCCATTTGAGAGGTGCAGATTCTTTTCAGGTGCTCCTGTTTAATGGTTTACTATCATGTTTCACTCATTAGCTAACAAAACTGAAATCGTGTTGGCTTAGCAAACATCATTCTGAGAAGCTTCCTACAGGTAAGCTAACATAAACATTACTGTACAAACAGCAGCATAAACGAGGTATCAACGCTGCGCGCTCTAAAACTGCGCCGTTCAGTGATGACATCACGGCCCCAGTATGCGGCATTTAAATGCTTGTAATGAAGCAGCATCAATGCTTTGCACTCTCTGCATTTAACTTTGTTTTCTGCGCTTTTACATTTTCTTCCATCCTCCTGTTTCGCGCTCCGTTCTTCTTCATTAGTGTTGAGTGCAGTGTTAGCAGGCGATATAGGTGATACTGCTCCTGTAGCTTCCTGTAGTGTACAGTTACAAAAACACTTTTACGTCTTATATGATGTGTTGACGATACAGACGAGGCAAACAAACTCATCTCAAATTGGTTTCAGTGAAAATGGGAGTAGTGGGAGTAGAGGTGGAGGAGGGGTTAAAGGCTCTGTAACATAAACATACCACTGTGGGAGGACAAGCTCTTTGGATTGTCTTATTACTCCGTGGTCGAGAGGATGTGACTGGCTTTAAGGTTTTAAACAAAGGTGAATAAATGGTTGATAGAACATCTTTAAACACATGATGCCATTATTAATATTCCTGTCCATGATTTTTCATGTAGTTTAGAACATTTCAACAAAATAATGAAACAAAATGTTGTGTATTGAGTCGTGAGTGTCTTTGTCTGTGTGTCTTTGCTTAGCTAAGAGATAGCTGTGCTATAGATCTTCACACTGCAGGGTGTCAGTGATGAGTTATGACAGGGGAATTTTTATTGCCTCCCATCCCTCAGCAGCGACTGTTACAGTCACGATTTGAGTCTTACCAGGCAGATTTGAGGAGTGAAATAACAAAACAATAACAGGTTTTAGGTTCAATCGCCTAAAACGTCAGAATTGTAATACCCGAGAGAGACTCGCCACGCTAGCGTGCACCTCCTTGTTTAACCCCATTTGTAAAGATGTGATCAGCTGCAGAGCATTTAGTGTGAAAGTCTGCGCAGTCATCCTAAACATGAAAATATGCGTAACGTCAGCACGATGAGTACGCTATGAGTTGTATTAGTGAGACATTTTTCTCGTCATCTTTTGGGTTTTCTGTGCTTTTCTTCCCTATTTTATTTCCCCGCTTTTGTAGTTCTCATTAAGCAAGATTTCTCATCTTTTTCTCTATATAGCAGTTAAATTTGCTTTTCCGTGTTTGCTTTCAGTGCTGCAGCTGAGACTCCAGCAGAGGCGAACCCGGGAGCAGCTGGTGGACCAGGGCATTATGCCACGTGAGTAACTGCAACCTACTGGAAGCTATTGTGGCGTGGGTGGGAAGTAATAAAGTGGTACCCTGGTTCATACTGATAACTCAGGAGACATTAAAAAAATGATGATAATAATTTGTGAATAAAGTAGATTGATAAAAATGTTTTATATTGCAGCTTTGAAGAGTCCGGCAGCTTTCCACGGGCAGATTCGCAGCTTGGAGAGAGCCCGGGTAAGTTTTTGGGGGAAAAAACTACATAAATGTAAAGTTGAGTTGTTGTTGGTAACAGTAAAATTTAAATAATTAACTGATCTGTGTCTGCCTTCCTCTCCAGACTGAGAATTTTCTCAAACATAAGATCCGCAGTCGTCCAGAAAGAGCAGAGCTGGTCAGGATGCACATCCTGCAAGGTTCTAATAATTGTCTATGTCACAATGCACAAACTTCTTTTTTTAACAATGCTTTAAGTATTGTTTCCTGTGGTGCTTTAAAGTGTTGAAATAGAAAGACTGATGTCATATTTAAGCAAGAAAGGATATATTTTTAACTTGATGTTAGAGCATTTAGCTGATTTGATTTATGACTGATTGTATAACAGTTTTTATTGTCGTCCCCAGAGACCGGAGCAGAACCTTCACTACAGGCCACTCAGATGAAGCTGAAGAGAGCCCGACTAGCAGACAACCTCAACGAGAAGATCGCCCAGCGGCCAGGCCCAATGGAGCTGGTGGAGAAAAACATTCTGCCGGTGGATTCCAGCGTTAAACAAGCCATCATCGGTGAGAACAGAGACACAGTGATGCTGATCCCCTTTACACATGATTTTAGTTTAGTTTAAATTCATCGGTACAAAAAGATGTCTTTGTTTGATCCTTTGAATAATAGTAAAAATCTTTTATCATCTTTCAGTGGGCCAGGTGAATTATCCCAAGGTTCTTGAGGAAGACAGCAACGACGCTTTGTCCCCGGAGCAACCGGCCAGCCAGGAGTCCCAGAGCTCTGCGCCCTCACCGGTGGAGAGCAGAGCACCAGAGACGCCCTCTCCAGTAGCACTGCCCAGCACCATCCTGCAGGTCAGCTGGAGGCCCAGACTGTTGTTATTTAACGACAGTGACATTGGAGGTTTTAAGTGTGTCCCCCTCCACCCATTATTTCTTTGCAGCCCCTCCCAACAACAGACTTCATGAAAGTAATCGCCACCACTGAGCTGCCTGCCAGCCACCCAGCTGTCACCCTCACTCATCCAGTCGCTACAGTTGTACCTCCAAAACCAGCCCCAACACTGGTGAAAGTAAGCACAGCGCATCTGTTTCTGCTTTTCTCTGACTGTTGTTGAGTTTAACACATGTTAATACTTTTTCCCTCCACGTTTGCTTCCACCAAAGCAAAGTCAGCAGAAAGCTCCCTCAGAGAAGAGTCGCAGTAAGAAGGGCAAGGAGCCGAAGCCGAGGGTGAAAAAGCTCAAGTACCACCAGTATGTTCCCCCAGACCAGAAGCAGGAGGCCAGCGAAGCACCTATGGACTCCTCATACGCCCGGTTACTGCAGCAACAGCAGCTGTTTCTCCAGCTGCAGATCCTCAGCCAGCAGCAGCAGCATTACAACTACCAAACTATATTACCAGCACCGCTCAAGTATGTGTGCAAAGCAAATTACAAATACTAGCCCCGCCCCCCGTGTTAACATTAAAACCAGTGTTATTCTGCAGTTTTATTTCTACCTGTACTTCAGACAGGTTTCTTTCTATTTTTAATTATGAAACAAAGCCAAATATTGTTGTTTTCAACAACACAGAGGGCCATCAGTGCCAATAACAGGCTTGTGCCTAATCATATTAATAACTAACAGGATGTTGATGAACCAGCTGCTGTTTTCGTGAAAGTCCTGGCTGCAGCGGTGTAGCGAAGCTGTCTTTGAAATCGCTGTTGGCCTGTGATTTGGTTGACTGGTGTTGTTAGTGAGGCAAGAGGAACAGGATAGATGGGCTGTTTGAACCCATTTCCTCTCCTTGTTTTCTTCTTTCTGCCTTTCTTGTCTCTGTAACAACACCGTCCCTCTCTCCCACCTCCACTTCCTCTTTTTTTGTTTCATATTCCTGTAATTCAGAAATGATTTCCTTAAAAAACAATCACCTCATCTTTGTTTGTCTTTTCCCCTCCCCTCTCTGCTGCAGACCTGTGGCAGAGGGTCAGAATAACGGTGGGAGTGCACTGCCAACTTCTATTGTGGTGTCTTTGCCCACTGCACCTCCCCCTGCTGCTCTGCCTTCAGCATTGGCCCGGCCAAACAACTCGCTGTCCAACCGCAAACCCGGTGTCCTGCCTGCCAACCTGGAAGAGATGAAGGTATTTGTTCAAAATCACATTCCCAGGCACTTTGGAAATTTCTGTTTAACTGACCCAGAGAAAAAGAACACAGACAAAAGTACTGGACGACTACTCCTTAATCTTTGAATTCATTTTTTTTTTCAGTCCCATTGCTGCAGGTGTCACCTAGCTATGCATTTAACCTTTATAAATGTTTGTGAAAAAACTGGGCCTTCTAAAGAACTGACTGAATTGAAGTGTTTTGCTATAATAAGATGCAACCCTGCAACAAGCCACAAAGTGTCAGACCATGTAAAGTTACAGAGCAGATGTAAAAGTCTGGCTTGTTTGGCAGAGGAAGTCCTAGCCTCCTCTGGCATTAACATCAGCACAAAAACGGTGCACCGTGAGCTTCCTGACATGGGTTTGCTTGGCTGCTCCTGTGGGTGCGATCTTTGTTGAATCTTTAAAAATTTGACATCATGTAAAGTTGCAGAGTGCCGATGCACAAAGTGTGTAAAGTTGTGCTCTGCTGACTCAGTAACTACAGCGTTCCAAACATTAACATTAACACGAAAACTGTACACTGCAGTTTTACAGCTCCTGTAGGTGTCGGTGCCACAGTACTTAGGTCTGTAGGAAAGACTCTGTGGTGACTGAATACATCTTACTTTGTGACCTGATATCAGTGATGCGTCCACTGACTAACTACAGTCTGGTAAATCGTCCATCGCCCTGTGTGACTGTGGCATAATTCATGGAGGTGAAAGTAAACCCATCGGTGTCTCTCACCCTCTGTGTCTGCACACAAGTGAAAAGAGTGAAATCTTTGCTGTCCACGACTCTCAACTATGATTGTAGTGGGGTAGGCAAAACTCCATCGATCAAGTCCAGCATTCAGTTACGCTGTCGCCACACTCCCATTGTTTTGTCATTTTTCAATAACTCTTAAAAAAATAATAATAAAGAAGTCCAAAATATAATGTTTCTAAAATGAGAAAACTACACTTTCTGGAGGAAACCTTTCATTTTGCCAGAGAACAGAAGAAGTAGAACAACAACAAAAACATAATCCTTTGTGTGTTTCAACTCCCAATCCTAAAGCTAAGCATTCAGAAATGTGCTGAAGTGTGGTATTTGCTTTATTACAGTGTTATTAGAGAAGATTAATGCCACTATGATGCCTGTGCACTAAATCAGAAACTCCAACCTTAAGCAGCGTGTCTTCGCATAAAGCCTGAAAACTGCAGCACGTATGAAGTCAGGCGTTTGTGGCTGGTATTTGTTGGTTTTATGATGGATCATCATGAGTCATACAAGACATGATGTGCTTTAGACGTGCTGTTTGGTGGATTGTTGTCCCTTTAAGCACAGCCAACATGTTTCCACATTTTTCCGCGTCTTAATGCAAAGCCAACCATCTGCGGTCTCCAGCTACAAATTTAACAAACACACATGAATTATGTTAATCTTTTTTTTTCTCTTCTAATTCTTGGCAGTAAAATGAGCACATTTCCAAAGAGAGTGAACTGTAAAAATAGACTACTTAAGTCTAAAATGTGATGCTGACGTGATCCTCCTTTTGTCTTCCCAGGTGGCCGAGCTGAAACTAGAGCTGAAGCTTCGTGGCCTCCCAGTGTCGGGAACAAAGACGGATCTGATAGAAAGACTGAAGCCTTTCCAGGACAATCCCAACACCACTGCTGCTGCCAGCATTCCCACTCCTCCCACTACTACCCTATCTGCCATCCCCATGGAGGTTACCACAACTACCACACCTGCTGTAGTCCCAGTCCAGCAGGTGGCTCCAGAGAGCATGAGCTCTACGCCGCCTGTCTCACCTGTTCCTTTTGATCTCTCTGCCCTCCAGCAGGATGTAGGGATGTCTGAGAGTCTGTCTGAAATTCAAATGCTGACCTCGTTAGGGCCACGGTCCTCACCGTCTTTCAAAGTCCCAGAGGAAAAGGACAGAAGGCTCCACGAGAAGGAGCGGCAGATAGAAGAGCTGATGAGGAAGCTGGAGCAGGAGCAGAAGCTGGTGGAGGTACTGAAGATGCAACTGGAAGTGGAGAAAAGAGGTCAGGGTGACTCTGCCTCTATGTCCCCTAAGATCGCTCCAGGAGCTGCTGTGAACTCTGTTCCACCTGTCCTCAACTCTAACCTGGTGAAAGTCGAAGGTGCAGTCCTGTCAAATTGTTCATCAACTGCTGCTGCCATCCCAAGCTCAATCCTGGGTTCACAGGCACTCTCAGCACCCATGGCAGGAGTGGTGAAGTTGGAGGATGTGACTGTTTCTTCTGGCAAGCCGCTGCAGACCCAAACCAAGCTCATCACACAAATCCAGGCCCCAGGTCAGCCTCAAGTAACCAGCAGCCCACAGCTCCTCTCGCAGTCCCAGAAAAGTCCCAAACTCCGAGCCCAGCCACAGTCCCAGCCCGCACCCCCCAGCCTGCAGCAGTTCTTCATCAGCCACTCGGGTGGTGTTTCCCAGGTGTTGGGTCAGCCTCAGACTTTGTTGACAGCAACTGGCCAAGCTGGAACACAGATCCTCCTTCCAGTGTCACTGCCCAACAACGCTGCTGCAATCCAGCTGCCAAGCACCACCGTCAGCCTGCAGGTGAGTGAGCCAGCAGCGTAGCATGGCAGAGGGTGTCACAGAGTAAGCGCGTGTTGATCTACTATAAACTCATCTTGGCATTATTAATGATAATCTTAATATAAAACCTAGAAAGAACCATCTCGACTCATCCTCTGTAAAGTTAAGGTCTTAAAATCTCGCGTGTCTTTCCTCTGCACTAGCCTGTTCTCCAGGCCACAGTCTCAAACCCAGGCCTGGTCCATTCCTCAGTCCCTCAGCTGCAGACCACCAAGGTGGAGATGGCACCCAGCCAGCAGCCGCTGCTACAAGTGAGTCACGTCTCATTAGTAGTTCCAGTTAGATTAGTAATTATTCTCTATAGCTCTACACAAAAGCCACAAAGACCTGTGATGCACAGAGGTCTGATGTCAGACTCTCATGTCTTGGCAGACTCTGACTATGTGCAATAACACTGCTGGCTTGGAGAACCAGAGTAGACCTGAGATGAATCCCCAGTGCTTTTTGAGAAGCTCCCCAGAGAATAAGCTCTCTCCACGAGCATCACCCAACCATCAAATCTCCAACGGGCCTCTCAATAAGGTGTCTATGAGGAATTCAGCATTTTTCTGAACTTAACTCTTCAGATCTTCACATTTCTCTATCTGACTTGATCTTTTCTCTGTCATCTTTGCAGCCTTCCTCTCCTCAGCCCACCTTCATCTTCCAGCCCACCTCCCTGGTTCCCCAGCCTCCTAAGGCCAGAGAGCCTCCCCGCTATGAGGAGGCCATCAAACAGAGCCGCAGTCTTCACATCAACAACGTTTCACAGGTTAGATGAAAACAAGCCACAGCTGACACACGCACACACACTACTGAAACTGATGTGTGCAGAGTACAGAGAGGCATAAAAACGTAGGCGTATACTTCCAGTTTTTCCAGCCTTGAGCAGCTTTTTCATTTTTGGTTACAAAGCGTCGAGTCTCTTAACGTCCTTAAATGTCTTTTCAGGTTCCCACAGCAACCAGCCAGCAAATGGACGACCTGTTTGACATCCTTATAGAGAGCGGAGGTAAGTTGGTGCACACTGACGGTGCAAAGCAAAACGTTCTGTTCAGTGTGAAGAAGTTTAAAAAGCCCCAAGTGTCAGAGAAACAGTGAATAAGCTGCTGTGTGGGCAGATTTGATGTCAGTTTGATAGCACGCATTTTAAATTGGCAGATTCGAGCTGATTGCGGCTGATCTGATATCAGCCTTTTAGATATTATGTATGACAGAGACCACGTACCGTGTAAACCGCAGACTGCCAAAAGTGGTTACTTTTACTCAAGTAATCTGGGAATGTGAATTTGACTTTTTCTGCATTGATGAGTCATAAAATGCTCCGATCATCCTCACACTGCCGACTAATAAAAAGCGAGAGACTCTCTGAATTCACCATGACAGCGACTTCTATAAAAGCTTCTAGGAGTTGTTTTTAAGGTTAATGAGACAAGATTAGAAGGGACATTCGTGGAGGCTTTCCTCCTTTAAAAATAAACCTCCTGCACATCCCTAAAAACCCACTTCACAAAGCACTGCTATTGTGCTTGTGAGTGACACACAATCTTGAAAGAAGTGAAGAAGAACCTAAAGAGAGCACTAACACAGCCACACCCACCTCCATAACTTCTCTGAAATCTTTGCTGGTGTGTCCAACTAAAAACTCTGTACAAGTGTTCAAAGCTGACAACTCCAGAACAAAGTTGTGTGACATGTGAGAGTCACGTGTTACTCTTTTAACTGCGAAGCGCTCATGTTTTCAGAGGGGCAAAGGCTCGGTGCTGCTTTGCTACATGAGTGTGTGGATGCCTTGTGAGTATTAAAGGAACAAATCATTTAAAACTGTAATTTGAGGGAGAGGATCAGGGAAAGAGTCTGTATCCTGAAGCTTAGGAGAGACTGGCTGATGCAATAAGACGATAACTTAAAGCACACGAGCTGATCAATGATCAAAGAAGGAAACTCATCCTTTGAAATGGCTGTTTTTTCGTGAGCAGTAGCCCAAAAGTTATTGACCCATAAGTAAGCCTCATAATTGGCTTAAAGGATGTGATTTATTTCTACAGCCTGAGCTCTGTTTAAAAACTGATACCATCTAAGATCACTTTATAAATGAGTTCTTTTTTTAGATCCACTGTGGACAAACTAACATGTTTAAATATGTCAGTTTTTAATCTGCATCTTTATTTGATCTTTGTTTTCCCTCCTGCAGAAATCACTCCATTTATCCAGCAGAACTCACCGGTGTCTCACCCCAAGACTCTCCCTGTCACAGCCAGCATCACCACCCTTCCAGTCAACACCGTCCTGTCCAGACCGCCCCCGCAGGTCCAGGTAGCCCCTCCTTCCATACTTGTGAACCCGTGCTTGCCCGGTCTCTCGTCCCTGGCCACAGACAATCAGCTGGAAGCCTTTCTAGAGGGGACGCTGGCCGAGACGCCGTCTGCGTCAGACCCTCGCACGCAGGGCCTGATGGAGGAGCTGCAGGCCCAGCTCATGGACCAGCAGCCCTTCTCACCCATGGACACATCAGAGCTGTCTTTCTGCGATTCCTCCTCGCCCCCGTCCTCACTCAACATGGGCCTGTCAGACCCGGCCCTGGACAACATGGAGTGGCTGGACCTCACCATGCCACCCGGTCCTGGCGGGATGCTGACACCACTGGGGATCCCAACGGACTTCCTGGATACACATGACCTGCACTGGGACTGATGGAGGCTTTGATGATGAAGATGGAGAAGTGTGAAAGATGGATGGATGGATGAAGGGAAAGCTTCAGAGATTTTAAATAAAAAAAGAATAGAATTAATAATACATAAAAGGAGAAAACATGGCTTTTAAGTGCCGTACCACTCTTACCAGTACATCCATACCATCTGTAATATTCCCACTACTCTAGAGGAAGAGAGGCTGATCCAAGCAGAACTACAAGCAGGAGATTGCACAGCTTTAGGAGAGAGTCCCGTAACGGCTCAGCGGCCTGGAAAGCATCTGCCGAAAGGTGACTGCGGTCACGCTGCGCTGCAATAAAGGGATTTTTAATCAGAATAGACTTTTAGTGTCTGATGTCATGATTTTAGCAATCATAAACAGAGCCAAGGAGACAGAGCCAAATGCTGAATGGAAGAACAGACTGTTTGTAAATAGAGTTTAAACCACACTAAGAAAAGTGAGCTGAGGGGATCATTTCTAGTAGAGGAAAACTGCATCTGTTTTACTCATCGTGATAGATCAACGTGTCAGACAGTTCCTGAAGGTCTGATAGGAATTACACTTGTGAGTGCTGTCACATGCTAGGTTAGAAAAGCTGGTGATTACAACATGACTGGAGGCTCAGACTAAAGTAAAAGGAGACTTGATTCTCTATAACGACGCACCCGATGCTAAGCCCGGGGTTATACACTCAGCTACTGCTAAACTGAGGTGTGAAGGACTGTCTGAATGAAGTCGAGCCTCTGTTCACACTGGTCCGTGATTTGTTTGTAACAGATGTGACTGTTTTCTCCTGACCTATCGATGACTCCCATCAGTCAAGCTGATCAACCAATGACTCTAAAGAACAACACGACGAGAGGAGGCGGCGGTGGCTCCTCCCATCGACGTGAGAGCTATGCACTAAAGAGGCGCACAACTCTGACGACGCGCCTCGCTGACCTCAGAACAAGGAAATGTGAACACTGCATATCCAAGGCGATCGTCACGACTGTGACATGAGATCACGTTGCCACTGGCTGCGCAGATACTGCAGTTGTCCAAGTCGCGAATTGTGAATGTACTTTTAAAAAGTGGGACTTAACTCTAAAAAAAAGTTGGCAGCTTTTTTTTTTCCTCCTTCTTCTGATTAGCGAAACAGGAAAGGGAACAAGTATCAATTTGCAGACACACATCTGTAATAGGTGTGCTGCCAGTTATCGGAAGATGTCTTTGAGCTTTAAATCTGGGTGTCCCGCAGTATGCCTGCACTTTGTGTGTGTGAGACAGGAGAGGAAATTGCTCTAGTTTTTAAAAAAGAGATGGGTTGCTTTGGTTCACAAGCCTTTAAATACAGGATCGACTGCTGATTGGAGGAATCGGAATACTCTAAAATAATATTCCGCTGGTTTAAGGGTGATACATCAGCTGCTGTGGCTTGTAGACAAAGTCAGTTTCCGGGCAGTGTGTGAGAGAAGCATGCCCCTCTGTGTGTGTGTGACTGTGTTTGTTTGTCTTTGTCTTTCCGTCTCTTGCATGTACAGCCGTGTCTCCGTGTGCATGATCGTACTCGTGTTTGGTCTCTGGCTGCTTCAAACTCGGCTGCCGCCCTGAAGGAATTTGCAAAACATCTCCCAACTCCAATCATTTGCAACCTGCTTTGCATATTCCAAATTTGTCTCTTTGTAAGGCTCCCGATGACTGTTTTACTGTATTTTCTTTTATCTGTGTCGTTCATTTGGAGCAAAGTTTTTAAAAAAAGAGAAACGCAGACACCTTTACAGTGTGATGCACAGCAGGAAGTAGTCAGTGAAGGCGGCCTTTTAATTGAAGGCATCAAAGTTCACTCACCTGAATATTAATTCTTTGTATTTGTTTATGTTTTTGGGACGGATGCAGTGTAACTGTGTGGGACTTTTTTATATTCTAAGACTTTTTTTAATGTTCTTTTTATATCAGTCAGTGAAATCACGTTTACATTTTAACCACTTTATCCTGTTATTATGGTCGTAGGCAGTAGAGGGCGATGTTTCACTTCTTTTGTGGCTTCACGGCACATCTTCAACAGCAGCTGTTGATACTTCAGGGTAACAGAAACAGGAAAAAAAACTAGCAAATTAGGCAAAAATGTTTGGATTTTTTTTTTTTGCCTGTAAAAGCAGTGATGTGGAGGCCCGAGCGGACGCTCTTCCTGCTGCGGTCCCACATTGTATCACCTGATCAGGCCAGGACTCGCAGATGTGCTCGGATCCCAAACGAAAAGCGAAACGCCAAATGCTGCACACACTTCCTTCTCAGCTTCTGCTGTTTCGTCTTTCAGCTTGTTTTAACAAACTCTCGTCAAGCCCACGCTCCTTCAGAGATGAGCTCATATTCTCGTTTACCTCCGCTTTGTGGAGCGCACTGCGACGAGTAAAACGTACGGTGAAAGTCACTGGCTGATTCGTGTTCAGCGTTAAAGGCTGTCACGTTCGATACGTTGTTGCCAAAAAGGCAGTGAAACATTATATTTCTCACTCTCATTTTTTATTTTTTGTATCTCTTTTCTCTTTGTAGAATTAAAGGAAAAGATTCAACATTTAATCTTGTTTTATGTGTATATTTTTGTTTTGTTTTTCTAAGACTAAATCTTTCATATCAGATAAACATAAATCTCTTTGCTGGAGTAAATCCACACGTTTGTCGCTATTGTGGCTGCTGACTGGCCCAGGCAAGGACAGCTAAAAGCAATAATAGCTGCTCTCCCTCGACGTATGCTGTACTGTGTGTCAGATCCTGCCTTGATTTTATTAATGTTAGAGCCTTTACTACAGAGTAATACAGTTCAGACGCACTTCATTATCCCAGAGGGGGAGGGAGGGGTGTGTGTCAGGATTGAAATAACTCATTTTTCTCGTGGAAGAATTCCTGCAGGTTTTCTGAACATTGCTGTTTGCTTGTTAGACTTCAGCTGCCTGCTCCTGCTCTCTTTATTCACCTGCACTGTTTATCATCCTGTGAACACTGTATATTTGTTGGTGGAACAAAGCTCTGTGGAGGATATTTAATTTACAAATGAGGCACTGAGAGGCTCCATCCTCAATCGCAGATTGACGCTGAAAGGTTAAAAACTAAGGCTTTGCATTGTTAGTGGTTCCAGTCCCCTCTCTTTATCGCCACCTCCCATGCCATGCCTCTTGTTGTTTGTAACGCCATATGTTTTGCACATTGTGTACATATTTATATAGATGTAATGCATATTTTTATACATGTGTAACATCCATGGGCTCTCTATTTTGTAAATACTCAAAAAGATGTATATAAGTACTGTATGCTTTTATGTGTCAATAAAGATTTGGTGTACTGTGAAAACCTTTTGGTCCATATTGAGATTTGTGGACATTATCTGAACTATTTGACTCTACATCACATCCCAAAGATGGTCTGTTGGACATCTGCTGACTGTGAAGGCCGTTTGAGGACAGTAACCTCTGTCATGTTTAGAGAGCCTGTTTGAGCTTTGTGACATTTAAATGACGTCATTGCATTTTATCCAGAGAACTGACGCTCAATGGATACTTTCTCTGTATTGAAAAATATTTTGTCTGTAAACACTAATAATGGTTGTGTGGGGAAAATCCCAGCTCGTCAGCAGTTTGTCAGATACTCAGATCAGCCTGTCTGGCACCAACAACTACGTCACACTCATTCACCTTACTAACTCATTCTGGTGCTCAGGTTAAACTTCAGCAGTTTTCCCCCCAAATGTCTGTTTGGCTAAATCAGGGGTCGGCAACCTTTCTGATGATGATTGCCATCTAATCTTTCCTCAGAAGTCAATGTGCCATTTGATTGCATTAGCAATAACGCTCTATATTAACAGTTACACACTATACACACAAAACTTTGCTAGACCCGCCCCTGCACAGTTAGCAGCTGTCAGCTACTTAGAAAAGGATCCTGGTGTTATTTGTCTCTCAGAAACAGATCATAACTTCCCTTCAACTCTTCATGTCACCTAAAAGGTAAACCTGTTTCTCCATCACAGCTCTGATGATTCAGTAAGGACATCTCCTGGTTTCATCTTCATGTTTCCCTCTCACCACATATCCAAACCGACATCATGACCAGCAGCTTTTACAGCTGTGGCTCCAGCAAACATCAGCTGATACTAGAAATTAATGTTAAATAAATTCTAACAACAGCTTATCAAGCTTAAACATGCTGCTGTTGTTTAGCGCGACATCCGCTGGTTTCCTCTTTCTGGTGCAAAGTGGGCGATAACCAAACAAGAGAGAAAAGCCATCAGCTGATCATTGATCAGTTTCATGATTGAAGTAGCAACAAGAGAGGGAGGGGGGAGAATGAGAGAAGAAGAGGCAGCTGACATGTTCACTATCAGTAACATCATAGCTCATAGCATAGTATATAAACTCCATCATGCTAGCTAGTACGCAGTACCAGATACACCTAAACTTGGTTTATATCTGACCCAGATAGACTGCAGGTCATAACTTCTTACCTGAAGTTCAGTTCACCTGATACTCCTCCTCCTGCCTCCCCTTTCCCTCATCCACCTGCTGGCCTCTGTGGAAGCTCCGCGATAGCCACCACCAAACAACTGAGTCATTTTTACACATCTGCCAGCACCTGGCCAATCCACCAGCTTTCATTGTTTATATATTATATTATTATTACAGAAATTTAAAAAAAAAATCATCGGCCCATAAAAACGAAAAATCACCATCGGCCGATGGTCGTGCCATCTGTTAACCCTTCGCGTGCCAACTGGGCACGCGTGCCCAGGGTTGCCGACCCCTGGGGTAAATGAATTGGGTTTCTGCAATGTGATTGGCCGATTAAATCTCCTATATCTTAACAAGCAGTTGAACAGGTGTATCAAAATGGATGGTGAGTGCATTTGTTTGCTTCAAGACAATTATGAACAGGCACACGGATGGTCAGCTTCGTCAATATACAGTATAGTATATAGTGTCGTCAATAAAAAGTATTTTTACTTCCTGATATCTTTTTTTTTTCTGCATATTTCTCACACTTCATGCTCCAGATCATAAAAACAGATTTGAATATTCAAGGAAGATAACCCAACTAAATAGAAAGTTCAGTTTTTAGAAGATTATTTAATTTATTAAGGTATAAAAAGTTACCCAAACCTACCTGGCCCTGTGTAAAAAAGTATTACCTCTATACCTAATGACTGGTTGTGCCACCCTTGGCAGCAAGAACTGCAGTAAAGCGTTTGTAATCACTAGTAATGAATCTTTCACATCGCTGTGGAGGAATTTTGGCCCACTCTTCTTTGAACAGTTGTTGTTATTCAGCCATGTTTGAACATTTTTGAACATTAATGTTCTCTTTATGATCATAACAAAGTATGTCAGTTGGATTTGAGTCCTTACTAGTAATTGGAGCCATTCAGAGGTGGACTTACTGGTTTATTTGCGATTGTCCTGCTGCATAAACCAAAGTCTGCTTAGGCTTCAGGGCACAAACTAATGGAGGGATATTCTCCTGGGAGCAGAATTCATGGTTCCGTCACTTACAGCAAGTCATCCAGGTCCCAAAGCAGCAAAGCAGCCCCAGACCATCACACAACACCTCCATGTTTGACTGTTGGTTTGGTGTTTTATGAAATGCCGTGATGGTTTTACGTCAGATGTAATGGGACTCCAATCTTCTGTCTCATCAAGCCAGAGAATCCTTTCATCAAAAGTCTTGGGGATCATCGAAACGTTTGATGAAGCCTTTTTTTTTTCCCGTTTTGCTCAGCAGTGGATTCCATTTTTGCTCAGTCTCTTTCTTATGGTTCAATCATGAACCTCCTTAGAAGGTTCACCACTTTTCCAGTGGTGATCCAGTGTAGCTATCCATCCATCCATTTGCTTCTGCTTATCCTTGTCAGGATCACGGGGGGTGCTGGAGCCTATCCCAGCTGTCATAGGGCGAGAGGCAGGGTACACCCTGGACAGGTCGCCAGTCTGTCACAGGGCTAACACATAGAGACACAGACAACCATTTGCTCTCACATTCACACCTATGGACAATATAGACTAATCAATTAACCTATCCCAACAACCTGCCTGTCTTTGGACGGTGGGAGAACATACAAACTGCACATAGAAAGACTTCTTGCTGTGTGGCAACAGTGCTAACCACTGTGCCACCGTGCTGCCCTCCAGTGTAGCTAGACAAACTGAAATCTGCTAAAAATTTAATTAATTCATGATTTAAAAACTGAGGCAATCGGTTTTTCACATTGTGCCAGCCTGGTTGGGTTAGCCCTTTTCCCTTTTTGAATGAAATCATAAAAAATTTGCATTTTGTAATTATTCTGGTTATTTTTGACTACTATTAAAATTTACTTGTGTGACAAATATGTGAAAAAAGAAAAGAAATCAGGAAGAGAGAAAATACTTTTTCACAATAAAAGAGAGTTCTTCCTCCCTAAGTGCCTGGTGTAATAGGAGATCATTCAGTCACTGAGTTAGAGTGATTATCTCATAGCAAACAGCATTTTGTGAAGCAGTTGTGGCACTGCGTGAATCATTTGCATCTGTACAGAACTGTATGTACAACAAATACACTTCATCATGGAAACCGGTCAGATAATTGATCTAAAAATAGCAGCATGAAGATCTTGATCCTGGATTTGAGTTTGCTCAAAGATATTTCTGGCTAAGATGAACAAACATGAAGCCGTCAAACTGTTGAAGGGAGTAATATTTGAATATCACTATTTGCATCTGCTTACTGGAAGATAGAATAAGCAGATAACTGTGCAGCAAACACATATTTCCTTTAGCTATATCTCACTGAATTATGAGCAGATTTTCCCAGGGAGAGGAACTATTTACAGCAGCTCTGCTATCCTGAGCCTTTGGACAGTACAGATGTAGCATCAATGCCAAAAAAAAGTTCTAAAGTTCTCCAGGTGTTGTGCACAGTCCCATATTATTCCAGCTCACAGGTCAAAGTTTGAGAGCAATACTGCAGGGCAGCAAAGGCTGTTTGGACCCAAGCAGCTCCAAGACGCAGGAAAAGTCTCGCAAGTGCAGGAAGTGAGGATTGTATTGTTGTTACTCCAGTAATCTTGTTGTCAGAATGGCTTGAAGGTGTGTATTGTGGACTGACAGTGTGGACACTGGTGAAGAACGTCCTTGAAGTTCTTCATGTAGAAAGGGATTATACAGCAGCCGCCAATACAGCTGTTAGAAAGAGAAGGAAAGGTCACAGATCAATCTGAGGCGACTGTATCATGTGCATGCGTTCTTAAGGAATGAATTTTTTGACATCATTCTGGTCAGGTAAAAGACGTACCCTAACATGGAGCACAAGCAGCACGCTAACCAAGTTGTCTCGCCTACTTTCCTTTTGGTTTGTGTGATGATGAGCTCTTTGCAGGTCGGACACTGGGTGAGCCTGGCGTCTCTGCACAGAGTTTCAACTTGGCCGGGGAAAGAGACAAAAGAGAGAAAAACTGGAATGAGCTTAACTAAAAACCAAAACAACCCCCCTGGTTTATTCAAATGCAGGTGTCGGCGTGTTCATACAGCTAGTACACAGATGCATTCAGTATACAAGGAAATATTTCATTTCAGCAATATCTGTCCAAAAAGTTACACAATATTCAAAGAAAGAGGGAACCAAGTGTTGACATATATAAACACTAGTTTGTGTCCTAGAGGAAAAGTGTAACACACCTGGAGCGATGTCATCTTCTGGTGTTTCTACTTCAGGTTCAGTTTCTACAGGTTCTTCAGGGTCTTCAGGGTCTTCAGGGTCTTCGGGTTCTATGCTCTCCTCCTGGGTCACCTCTGCAGGCGGCAGCGTGTAGATCCCTCCCCAGGGTGTTTCATTTTTATAAAAACTGGGGTCTGCTTGATGAACTTGGTGATTAAAAAAGAATAAAACAAAAGCAGTTCAAACTTTAGCTTTAAATGGGCCATGTTTAAAAAACAAAAAGGGAAAAGAATATCATTTTCTTCATAAACTGGTAACAGTATGAAAGTTTTCATCCTTTCAAATCCATTCAATTTAGTTTTGTTTATATAGTGCCCAATCACAACAACAGCTGCCTCAAGTCGCTTTACATTGTAAGGTAAAGATCCTAAAATAACACAAAGAAAACAATCATATGACCCTCTATGAGCAAGAACTTTGATGAAAGTGGGAAGGAAAAACTCCCTTTTAAGAGGAAGAAACGTCCAGCAGAACCAGGCTCGGGGAGGG
Organism: Neolamprologus brichardi; assembly: GCF_056152115.1. Lineage (NCBI taxonomy): Eukaryota > Metazoa > Chordata > Actinopteri > Cichliformes > Cichlidae > Neolamprologus > Neolamprologus brichardi. Next base: position 7,446,512 of record NC_142111.1, read on the forward strand.
GCAGTCGTTTCTAAAGGGACAGTTTAATCCAACATTTTTCATCTGTGGTTTTCAGTACTAATTATACATCCATGTGCCTCTCTCTTCCTGTGAGTTACCCAATTTTGAAGATTTAAATATGTAAGGAATTCTGAATGTACTGTGTAAAAGTCTTGAGCCACCGCTCATTTCTTTATATTTTGCAAGGAAAATGGGAAATTAAAGCAATGATTTACTGAAACGTGCAAATAACCATGTATATGAGGCAAAAACGGAGTATGGCGAGCTCATTTTAATGAGCTTGAAAGTCAGTCTTTGGTATGAGTGCCTTTATTCTTCAGCACAGCCTTCTTCTAAGCAGCTTTCACTTCATTTTTTTAAAGTTTTCTTCAGGAATAGTTCTCCAGGTTTCTTGAAGGAAATTCAAAGCTCTTCTTTGTTCTGTTTTCTGTCAAGATGATCCTAAGCTGCTTCAATAATATTTATGATGACTTCAAAGATTCATCACTCCAAAACACCCAATAGCTTTCATTTCCAGTCCAGTCCTTGTGTAATTTGCCATATCTCAGCCTTTTCTCCCTGTTTCCCTTCTTTTCTGATCAAGTGAAGGGTCAACTCTATTTCTCAGGCTCGAATTATTTTCTGTTTCTTCCAGTTACCGTTCATTTCCTGTGGATAGTTTTTACCCATGCCACATCTTCTTTTGTCAAACATCTCCAGTTGTTTCAAATCTTTTAAATGCACACTGCACGCCATAAGAGATAGCCCAAGCTTTTTGTTATTTTATTTTATTTTATTTTATTTTATTTTATTTTATTTTATTTTATTTTATTTTATTTATTTATTTGTTTGGTTTTTGTTTGTTTTTAAATTTATTTATTTATTTATATATATATATATATACATACATATATATATAAATAAATAAGGGCTCCAGTGGCGCAATCGGTCAGCGCGCGGTACTTATAAGACAGTAACCTGCAGAGTGATGCCGAGGTTGTGAGTTCGAGCCTCACCTGGAGCACAAACTTACGACAGGCAAAAGGTGTTGTGATTTTCTGCAAATAAAATTGGATTTTTAAAAAAATTGCTAAAGGCCGCCTCCCAAAAAAGTTGATTCTGTTCATCTGGAACGAATGTTTTCACTGGGACGGACGTTTCGTCACTCATCCAAGTGAGGAAACGTTTCCCAGCCTTATAAACAGTACATTTGCATAATGCAAAAAACAGGCTGTGGTGTCAGTTTCTTGATCATTAACATTCAAATTTGATTTCAGGGTGCTTTAAATAAAAAAACAAAAACAAAAAAGGTGAGATGAGAAAGCGTGGAAATTAAGCGTACCTCCGTTTTCTGTGGGTGTGGCGGTCTCTTCCTCTTTCGACAGCTCCTCCTTTTTAAGCAGCAGCACATTCAGCTCTTTCTGAATGGTCTCCAGCTCGTCTTCGCTGTCATCGTCGTCCTCGATGTTTGCTGATGACATCACACAAAGTACCCCAAAGGTTAAACTGACGCATAGTAAGCTGCTTGGTCCATTAACTCGGTGATTACTGCGTTAGATTGCTTGTTTTATGAGCTAACACAAGTCACAGAATCGGCTGTAAGTTACAGCCACACTAGTTTTAGATTCTTAGCTTTTTGTGTCTGAAGTAAAGTTGCTGTTTAAGTCAACTGCTGATGAATATATGTCAACATGCACCCTAACAATGGTTTCCTTTTATAGGAACCACCACCAACTGTCGTGTTTTTTTAAAATCTGACTCACTTTGCTTTGGAGCGCTGTCCATCTTTTGCTCTGACTTTTTGGTAAATTCCTTCATCTTCTGCAGGAGGAAACGGCGGTTCTGAAGCTGCTGGATGCGGAACTCAATGACAGCCAGCGGTGGAGGGCCGCTTCTCGTCTCCATTGTCTCCTGGCTGGATTCAGGTTGGGGATCAGGGTCAGCCTCGTTCTGCTGCTCCTCCTCTGGCTTTTGCATCTCGCCTGCGTCTGGCTCCATGTTTGGAAGCTCCTCTAAATTCTGATCAGACACCGTGTCCAGGATTAGATTCTCCATCTTGGGACAGAGACCTGAATATATAGTCCTCAAACTGATGGAGATGTAAAAACAAAAGAAAATCCACAGAGAACGCAGCTCAAACCCACAATCCTAATCCAAATTCAAGCCAGGCTGTGGCAGGGTTAGGTTCCAGACTTCCCCTTCTGATATTTCTCAGAGATCGGGGAGAGCTGCTTGAAGACAAACATTTCTTCTGTAAAAAGAATTAGTCCACCTTCTGAATGTTTAAAAAAAAAAGACTCATCAGATGGAAATATTTTCATCATCTGTCCATTCTCACCTCAGAGGGCTCATAGCAGCTTTGCACAAACGTCAGCATGGCTGATAGCTCCGCTGAAATGAAGTAAACAGTGTGCACAAACAAATGAGGATCCAAACGTCCGTAATCCATGCAAATGCCACTAGCTTGGAGCATGTGCAGGTCATATGCTGAAAGGAAAAGTGTGATTATAAGAGATGTTAGAAGATGGAAACAGAGGCTAAAAGCAATGGCTTGCTGTAACTATTCCAGCTAAGCAGTGTTCGTCCACATTACTGGAAAACTAAGAGTTTAAATGCAATGCACCGAAGTTGGAAGGTATATTTACCTGCCCCAAAAGTCACGGTTCCATTTGCTGCATCCTGTTTATTTTAAACTTTAGGCTTTCTTTGAATAAATGTAAATAAAGTTTACTTATCATAATTTTACTGAATTAAATATGAAAATAATCTCATTAAAAGATTTGCTTCTGTTATCACATACAAAACGCATTATAACAGACCTGTGTGTGTGGCAATTTAAGAGTTCTTTCAATTCAATTCTGGTTTTTATAGTGCTAAAACACCCAAGGAACTTTAAATATTGTAAGGTAAAGACTCTACAATAATACAGAGAAAACTCCAACAATCAAAAGATCTCCTATGAACAAGCATTTGGCGACAATGGGAAGGAAAAACTGCCTTTTAACAGGAAGGAACCTGTACATCATCTCAACATAGCAGCAGATCAGCTATAATCTGGTGGACAGTTCAGTTTTCAAGCCTGTGGAGAAGGCTCAGTTGTTTTGTAGTAAAGCAGATAAGATGAGAAACATGCACAACATTTTTTCAGTTTTATTTTTCTGTAAGCCACAAAAATAGCACAATTATTAGTACTGACATAAAAAACAATAAACAAGCAAACAAAAAACACTCACACTCCATATACGTGCACAAAAAGCAAACTGGTAATAGAGGTGCTTTTGCATTAAATTTTGAAATTCATACAACCTCTCCCTTAGTGTATAGAATCAGCACAGGATATCACAATATCAGATCATTGACTGCATGTCTGTTCTTATCGGTTTCTTTTTGAGCTTTTGCTACTTTTGCTATCTTCATCTTGCTCTCTCTCCTTCTCACCCTCTCTGTCCTCCTCTCTCGGGCTTCATGCTGTTACCAAAATGTAAATGTGACAGTGAAACAGAATTTACAACCCAATAAAAGGGCTGAATTACATCACTTTATGATACTATTGTAAGTGAATATAGGCTTCCACTGGCCATTGATAGCTAACATCCTTCTGACTAGCTCTGGAGTACTGTTGTGCTGTAAACAAATGATGAAGCCCAGTTCGAGCAGGAACTCATTATGAGGTGTACTTTATTACATTAGGTATGTAATAAAGTACACCAGCTCCTTGACTGGCAGTTAGCAATACGGCAGCAGAACACCTATAATTTCTAGTCATACCCCCCTTGCCTGGTTTACCTCCTATCTCTCAGACCGCACTCAGTTTATCCAACTTAAATCCCATTCTTCAACTCTCTATCCTGTTTCTGCTGGTGTGCCCCAGGGTTCAGTATTGGGGCCTCTTTTATTCATTATTTATATGCTTCCTCTTGGTTATATATTCTGAAAATATAATATAAATTTTCACTGTTATGCTGATGACACCCAGCTCTACCTTTCTTCTAAACCCAATTCATCCCTCCCACCTACCTCCCTCTCAGACTGTCTTATTGAGATTAGATCCTGGTTCTCCTCCAATTTCCTCAAACTTAACAGTAATAAAACTGAAGTTTTACTTGTTGGTACACCATCTATCTTAACCAAATCCCACAGCTTTTCCATTAACATTGAAAATTCTCCCACCCTTCCCTCCCCTCAGGTTAAGAGTTTGGATGTCATACTTGATAATACTCTTTCATTCCAGTCTCACATTAATTACATAACCCGGTCTGCTTACTTCCATTTACGTAATATTAACCGACTCCGTCTCTTCCTTACCTTCCTTACCCCCCATGCTGCAGCCATCCTTGTCCATAGTCTTATTACGTCCCGTATTGATTACTGCAATTCCCTCCTATTTGGTCTCCCTAAAAGGTCCCTTCATAAACTCCAACTTCTTCAAAATTCTGCAGCTCGGGTCATAACTTGCACTCCGTTAAGTGCTCATATTACCCCAGTTCTTCAGCAGCTTCACTGCCCATAGAAGCCAGGATAAATTTTAAAATCGTACTTCTTACATACAAGTGTATACATAAATCTGCTCCTTCATAATTGTGTGACCTGCTCCATATCACCACTGTTTCCCGCCTTCTCAGATCATCATCTGCTATTCATCTTACTGTTCCATCCTCACACCTTATCACTATGGGGAACAGAGCTTTCAGTCGCTCTACTCCCCGGCTCTGGAACTCTCTTCCTCCTGCACTAAGAAATATTGACTCCCTCTCCGTATTTAAGACACAGCTCAAAACACATCTGTTTAAACTGGCTTATTCACTTTAAAGCTGATTTTATCTGTTGTCATGCTCTGTTTTGTCATTTTAACTTATTTTATGTATTTTATGACTACTGTTCCTTTTATTAATTGTGTTTTTTGTAAGGTGACCTTGGGTTTCTGAAAGGCACCCTCAAATAAAATGTATTATTATTATTATTATTATTATTATTATTATTAATATTATTATTAGTGATCTAACCTACGCTATCTAACGTTTTTGATGCTATTCAGGCAACAAATATACATAAGCAAATGCTTTTGTGTGTGTTTTGAATCTGCACCACTTAACTGTGTCATGAAATTACACAACTGCCGCAATACAAGTCTTATGAAAAGCATGGAAAAGGAGAAGCTGGGGTAGAGGTGGGTTGGAAAGCAGCTTGCAGATGCACAGCAAACATTGTCAGGCTTGATTTGCCGTGTTGATGCATAGAAGGGTGGCAGCTGAGCCATCAGCTCAAGTACAGCATCCGCCAGCTGAGTTTGACTTTGACGCAGGACAGATAAACACAAGCATTCATTTGAAGTTGCCATTCCCTACCGTGGAAGTCCGTTATTCAATCTCCTTTTAGCTTAGATTTGGTCATCATCAAAATCTGAAAGAAACATTTGAATTTGAAATTTGAAACATTCAATGTCATATGAATCACATTTTTATTATAAAAGTATTCAATCAGTGCAGCTTTAAGGCAAGAGGTCATTTTATTAAATGACCTGAAAATTTGATTTCCAGTACAATTCAACATTATTTATATTGCACCAATCACAGCAGCAGTCATTTCAAGATGGTTTATATTGTAAGGTAAAGGCTCTACAATAATACAGAGAAAACTCCAGCAGTCAAATGACAGTGGGAACGAAAAACTCCCTTTTAACAGGAAGAAGCCTCCAGCAGAACCAGGCTCGGGAAGGGGCAGCCATGTGTCATGACTGGTTTGCTGATGAGAGGACGGAGACATTGTTAAGAAGCTCAGGTCTCAATGTGGACATAAACATCAAGATTACAGGTGTTGTTTGTAGTAGCACACATAGATTTTTTTTTCCAGCTGCCATTCTTATGTGTCAAGGTGATGAAAGTTCAAAGGTCACGATCACAATTTTTACATAAACAGTGATCTAAAAATAAGCTCTCATTGAACTGTGTAATGTGGTACTTGGCTCCATATGACGGTACAGTAGAGAGCAACTGTAGCATGAGCAAAGCCTGGAGCTAGTTTATAACAACAACAGAGAGGATGGTGGCTGACCTATACTCCACCCACCGAATCACTCCATGCAAACACTCTAGTAAGGTAATGGCCATAAAGGGTTTTCTCATAAACCTTCTCCATGATCTCATTTTTACTTCCCACTTTGCGGTGGGATAAGGCGTCATCATTTACTTGTTTTTCTTAGTTGACACTCGGGAAGTTATTTGGGTCACCAGGCTTTGCCTGAATAAACAGCAACAATACATTATATTACTTACCAAATGATGGAGCTCATCCTCTGAATGGCTGACTGTGTTGTTCTATGATTTGACCACTAGATGTCAGGATAGAACAAGGAGCTGGTCAGGCTCACAGAGGATTAAGTCCTTAGTTTACAGCTTGACGTCACTGGTTCGGCACTTGCAAGCCTCTATATATCCATCCCTCCCCCTCCTCTTTCACTTCACAGGACCTTTATGCACAGTGTTTCCTTTTTCTTCTTTCATTTGGTCAGACGTACCTTTTATCCACTTTACACACACGCACTTACCTACCTTCTCAATTGACTTTTTGCTCTGTGTGTGCGTGTGTGTAAGGGAGATACACACAGATCAAGTAACAGTAAAGCATGCGTGAGCACCACCTGTCAGGGTATTAGTCACCCAGAGAAGGATACACAGACTCATTGATGGTTAATGAGCTTCATTATACAACAACCAAAACTCCTCGTGTGTCACTTGACAGTCGTGTTGCAGTCAAAGCGCAAATGTTAAATAATTGGATCCTAAATGCTTCAAAGTAGGTCTTTCAGGTATTATCTGGAGATGAAAGCATCTCCTGCCAGGTCTTAAACATGAGCAGCTAGCGATTGGTCACAGCGGACCATTTAGGTGCTAAAAAGCGAAATAATTTTCTCAAAACTGGAGACCAAAAATAGACCTAAAAATTAACGACTTTCATGCCAAACTAATTTCCAGATTCTCATCTTTGCTACTCCAACTTTCTGTTTCAACAAATGTTCATGGCTTGCCTGGTATCAGTCAGAATGGCCTGCTCTTTGCACTCTCTTTCCATTTTAACTCTCACTCTGTCTCCGCTCTAATCCATTACTATGGAGCAGAGGCTTGTCACGATTTGTCAATAGCGAATCAGTAGAAACCCAGGGGCAACCTTTGGAGCTTAACAATGAAGCCAACACGAGTTCCTCTAGGAACTGCAGTTCCTCAAGGTCCCACAGGAAGCTGGCTCCAACAGGAAATCAGTCTGCCATGTTAAATCAGCTCATGTTACAGCAATACAAAGGATATTTTTTTGTTTAAAAAAAAAAACAAGAAAAAAAACCCCATTTTGTCCACTACAGACACTTTCCCTTCTTCTATATATATTCTAAGAAATCATCCTTGAGATTAGAGACACCACCATATTGACTGACAGGTTTTCCAATGCAGGCAGCTGATCAGTGCTGGTAATCCATTAACTTTATGCACTGATCAGCTTGTTATCCTGCCCCCAAGTGTCCAAATGAAAATGGATTACTGCAAATCTAAAAAAAACCAAACAAACAAACAAACAAAGACTTCAGTTTGACAAAAGGACAATCACGACAGCTACGGTGTAAGCGGCAGGTATTTATTTCCAAAGTAGCATGGCTTAAATGTTTCAAAGCAGCAAGAGTATAGTAAAGAACACTATAATTAGTAAAAGGCTCAACACAGACATTAGCAAGAAAAACCAGAGTAACACTTTCCATAGTGCTAGAACAGTCCTCTATAATTACCGGCCTGGCAGAGGACTGTTGCATAACAGACAGACAGAGGTGGCCCATAAATCAACTTAAACTATCACTGTAATAACACTGTGGTAGTTCAAAGCAGTTAAACAGGGCAGTATATATATATATATATATATATATGTATATATATATATATATATATATATATATATATATATATGTATATATATATACATATATATATATATATATATATATATATATATATATATATATATATACATATATATATATATATATATATATATATATATATATACATATATATATATATATATATATATATATATATATATATATATATATGTATATATATATATATATATATATACATATACATATACATATATATATATATATGTATATATATATATATGTATATATATGTCAGCTGTGCCATCATTGTATTGTAATGGAGATTATTGTAGCAAACACTTTATCCTTTAGTATTCAGTGTGATGGACTGGCCTGCTCCCTCCCAGAGGACGTCACTGAGGATGACGTAGAGTTGCTTAGAGGGTTGCATCATGCCTGGATTAGTGTGTGTGTGTGGGTGTGTGTGTGTGTGTGTGTGTATTTCTGTACTTATGAAGACCAAAACAAAGATTCCTAGAAAAAAAAAAGACCCAGAAACTATTTGCCATCATTTCATATTATAGCAGGAGTGAGTCAATGTGCGGATGTTCCTCTTCTCTTTGTCTGAATGAAAAACCATGCTAAGAACCGTTTCCTGTGCAGCAGCTCGCAGCTGGACTCTCACACTGACTAATGGGAAGAGAATTTGAATACACACGCTCTCATGGTCACAGCAGTTGGTTCTCATCACGGTCTTGAGCATGCCGACTGAAGGCGAGTGGCAGCAATGATGTCACAAAAATGGGCCATCAGTCACCCACCAGCCCCCACCTTTTTTTTTAGGGAGGTTGGTGGCAGACAGGCGAGATCTCTGCAACACTCAGATGAAGGAGGTGCGGTGTGTTTGTGTAAAGTAAGTGAGGGAGGAGAGAAATATAAAGGGATGTGAGAGGAGGGTGAAAAATGAGGGAGGAAAGACAGAGAGAGAGAGACAGAGAGAAAGGAGGGCATGAGAGAGGGTGTCAGGCACGCTGCCAGCCATGCAGGTCTGATGTGAAAAACGATGTCTGCGGCTGCAGCGACAGGCGAGCGAGGATGGATCCTGTTCTGCATCGAAGACACTATATCACAGACACACAACTTATGCTCACACTCATAGCGCCGCTGTAAATCGTCTGGTGGAACGAGAGGGTTGCGTAACAAGGCATCTCTCCAAATCTATGTGCGGCATCCCTCAGCAGTGACGTTCAGAGATTAAAACCATGCAGCACCTCATTGTTATAGCTTGAACATATAACAGCGACGATAAATCTCTGTAACAAATCACAAGCTTTGGTTACCACGCTGTCCCGCCCTCAGAGGTCCCCCCGCCCACCCCGAGGTGGATTGACTTGTCTACACATCTGCAGTCAGTTGTGTGCAAATGGCCCGCAGACGCTGTTAAACAAGACAAATATCTCATTTTAACATGAAAGCATGGCTGACATGTTGGATTAGTGATGTGCAATGAACATGAACATTCAACAGTTCTAAGTAGATGCTTCCACTTGGTTGCAGTAGGAAAGATAAAAAAGAGTAAGAAGTATTTTGTGGGATCTGTTCATCTGGTGTATCTGAAAGAATAAGGCTGGATTATATGATATGAGGAGTGACAGTGTCGGTCTATTGGTTGGTTAGCCTTAGTGGAATATATTCGCTTAGCTTTTCTCTAGATTCATGATGAGTTCCACATTTACCATGAAATTAAACTTCAAATTTAATGTGTTCTCCTGAAGATAAACCTTGAATAATTTGGTGATCTTGATATTTAGCACAGTCACCAAATCAACAGTTTAATTGATCTAGTGTTTTGGTAACAGGGGCAGGGCTAAAGGGGGGAGCTAGGGAGGCACTGGCCCACTCTGAAATTTGATTATGGGCCATATTTTACCACTACTTTGGCATCACATCTTGTACTTCATTATACCCCCTATGCCCACTGTGGCCCTTTAAAAACATTCTGGAAACAATAACTGGACCCTCTCTTAAAAATTGCACATTAGCAATTTTCAGGGTACTATTTGCTAGCCAAGGCCCTGGTCACACAGGCTGGGAACCACCAGTCGTTAGGGGAAAAGCTGGTTGGCAAGTGGCTGCAAGAAGTTGCTAGCTTGGTGAAATTGGTCACAAAGCTGTACCAAAAACCTCCTTGTGACTACTTTGGTTGCTAGCTTGTTGCCACGTTCACCCATAGCAGGAATCTAAGACTGCAACCTCTTGCTACCACTCGTAATTGAAATTGCAATGCATACTTGAAACAGAAAGCATTTGCTTAAAAATTAAAGTGAAGTAAAAGTTTCACATTTTGAAACCTGCTGCTTTTATCTAGACTAGGCTAGCATCGTTATGGTGGCTACAAAATATGCAGTGTCAATGAAACTCACAACAATGACAAATAAAATAACAGTTAAGCTAAACCAAATTAAGCTAGCATTAACTTTGAAGCAAATAATTAAGGCAACTACCTGAAAAAGAGGCAGGGCCACAGGTAACGCATTTTAAATGTGGACAGCCCTTAAGCCGCACGCAGCTATTATTAGCTGATTAGCAAAGGTTTTGAGATAAACTAGCCAATCAGCTCGGGTTTTCTCAGCTCCTTAGCGGAAATAATAATGATGCATTGTGAGTGAATAACTCTCTGGTGTAAATATGTTTCATTATTCATTATTTCTGAACTTCTGACAGCTTTAAATGAGGCAGAGGAGCACTGCCGTAAGACCAGCTTGGGTCTGGTCTCACGGCAAGTTTTTAAAAATGTTTTAGGAATTAATTTTGTAGAAATAAAAAAAAAAGGACTCTTAATAATGTATTTATTCTCATTTTACTGCTGTTATGTGACAAGTCTTGCTACATATATATAAACATGTAATTGCTGCTGATATTACTCCAGCCTGTATGTATATATACCTGATTTGTTGTCTCTCTGTTTGCACTCTTTTTAACTTTGATGTATGCTGTCTGTGTTGGCTTGTTGCAATGGCCTGATTCACCAGAGAAATCATTAAAGTTTCATCTGATCTAATCGAACCCCTGCTGTCACCACAGAGCTCCCTCACAGTCAAGAAAAAATAAAAGCACTGCAGAGTCCTTGAGCAAGGACTGTAACAGAAAATCGTATGGGAGAAGCTCAAATTCAGTTGTATGTTTCACACAACCGCGAAACAGATGTGTGGCACTGCAGGTTACAAGTGAAATTCACTCTTTTAAGTGTGAAAACCTTCGGGCTGCGATATCCTGCAGCGTAACAACTGGCTAATTCACCTTTTAAATGAGGTTTATGACTTGTTTCCCTCCTCTTGTGTCTTCAAAATGTCTCCCTCCACATTTATTGGTCTCTGCCCGTCTGTGAAGGAGTCAAAGAAGAATGAGTGTCCACCACATGCAAGGAATGACAGTGGGGATGATTTCTAGGGAAGTGAAAAAGAAAGAAAGAAACTGAAAGGAACACTTTAATACACAGCCCTGTTGTAAAGCTGGCACGTTGAGGTGTGGCGTCCGCTTGCATGGACAGATTGTACATCATGTTACTTCATGTTTTTTTCTCCAACTACAACCGCACAACACCAGAACTGAAACAGCACATGTCCATGTCTGTCTCTTCCCCTGGCGGTGAGGGCTCTGGTGTTATTCCCACACATGCTCACGTGTGAGCACAAAGAACTTCCCCTGCTTCCATTCTAAGTGTAATGTATTGTTTTAGTGCTCATGTGTGTGTGTGTGTGTGTGTTTGTGTGTGTGTTTGTGTGTGTGGCTGCTAATTCTGGTGCTTATGCATCCAGCCAGGCAGCACTGATACAACACTGAGAGCAGGGATAAAGCCGGCTTTGTGTCCAACTCAGGATCTCGGGCACAGAGTGGCTGAAATGGCACAGAGCCATTGTCACAGGTTCACTGCGGTCATATACACAGAGACAGAGAGAGAGCTGGCGACACCAGCGCTGGTTGAAACCATAGATATTAAAGGTGCAATCGCAACACTGTTTGAGACATAATTACTATAAATAAATACAACCATCATTTGACTTAATGGCTTTTTAAAAAAACATGTTACTGCAACTGTTTGCAGAGGAAATATGAAAGATTGTGTGATAAAGCACAAAGAGTGCCGTTCTTCAAGTGAGACTGTTGCCTACTGACGCACAAGCACAAAACAGATCAGATTTTATATTGTACGCCAAATATGGAATATGGAGTTGATACTTAATTGTTGCTAAAGTAGCTCCTCAGTGTTCTCCAGCTGCTAACTTTGCCATTTGGTGATGGGGTGTGTGTTTATTGGAGGTTTTTGGCAGAAAACGGCTGTGTGCTGCATCTGGAAACAGGGCCGATGAGAGATTTTTGGCAGCAGGAAAACGGTAACACTGCAGGCTACATAACCAGAACTATGAGCTGACACAGAGTTACTAAAACTGTTCATGCTTATTGCAGCTTTTTACTTATCGAGTGCACTTTGGTAGGAGGACCCATGATAGTGTATAAAAAAAACCCTCTTTCAATAAGTTTTTCATCTTAAAGAAAGATTTCTACAAACAATTGCAAGCAAGAGTCCACTAATATGCAAAAGTGTCCTCGAGGTAGACTTGAAAAGGAGACAGTGAGAACAACAACACATAAGAGACCTTTGAGAAGTCTTTGTGCACGTCTCTGGTAATTAAATGTAGAGGTGGGTAGATAGATCCAAGTTTCAACTGTATCGATACCAAGACTGGTATAAAGCATTCAAGAGCTAAATTTAAAGAAGTATGGAATACAATTTCAAATTAAATTAATTCATTTTCAAAATATAAGATTACATTTCAATTTAGTGACAATCATTTTCAAGCCAATCCGTTCTTTAAGTCTGACGTCATTAGCCATGTCTGGGCCCAAAAGCCGCTGCAGGTCCCAAAGTCAAACGTTCACTGCAGCATTACTGAGAGTTGAAAAACTGTCTAAATTCTTTCATCTGTAATAAAATGATCAGTGTGGCTGCTCTACAAGGTGTAACAATTAAGTAAAACATTCATGCATCCATGAAAACAGAATTTATGGGATTAGAAGTTAGCAGGGAGCTAGCTCGCTAGTTTCCATCATAACTTTTTAAAAAGTTAACGTGACGTAACGTTAACGGGTTCCCGATGGTTAAGGACAAATGCAATCGCATGGCAGGATGCTTTAAACGGACCAAACTTCAGTGAGGAGAACAACTGCAAAATAAGGTTAGTCATTAATATACTGCTGCATGGGCTGGGCTACATCGTAAGGTTGCTTTAACTGAGCTTTAAAATGAATAGCAGTAATAGAAACCGAGACAAGCCGACAGTGATCACTGACTGTTTTTAGGGGCGTGTGGAGATTAAATAGAACAAGATACAAAGCATTAAAACATGTTAAAAACACAACAGCCTTATTAAATGCAGAGTCATTTGGATTCTTCACATCATGACTTAAAGACCAGATACATTGGATTTCAAATTACGCTAATTCAAATTCAGTTTTAGAAGCTTTTATTCAAGTTGAGCAATTCAAATTCGAATTTAACTTATTCAAATTCAGTTTCTGATGGCACAAAGTTCCACTCATAAGCTGCCTTTACAGGTTAAAAGTATCCGTATTTGTATCAGCAATACCAGCCCCGTATCGGTACAATACCAAAATCTGCAGTATGGCACAGGACTAATTAAATGTGTTTTTTAAAATATATTTTCATCCCTGATATTTATGGATTGTCACTAGTGATTTTATGAGCATAAATTTCTTTCTTCATGGAGGAAGGCCTTTGAGGCCACAAGGACAGCCCAGATGAAGCCCATATCTGCAGTTTTCTCCACACCAGTAGCCAGCCACTGACTTTGGCTACTTTAACTCAACCATACAGCCACCTAGATGTTGCCAGATGTCACGTTGTGACATTTGTGCCATTTCTGGCCAGCACCCCAGTCCTTGGGGTCACTCATGTCCAGCCCAGCCTGTGACTTGTAGACCACATGTGCAGCTTCACAGAACGCTGGCCAGAGCCATAACTGCTGAAAGCAGGCCAGACACCGTGTGGGCAGGGTAGCCACAGTTACCATATTTGCTATTGCTGTGTAACTTTGTAGCAGTATCTCAATGTGTTAGTAAGTTTTAGAAAAAGTAGGAGGCTTCAAGGTGACTTCTAAATACTGTAATACCGGAGTGAACGCTATTTGTCTTAGAGAACAAAGACGACAGGCTGAGTGATCGCTGTGGCAACATCAAGACACAGATGCTCATTTTTTCCAAGTCATTTCTATCGGTGCTGAACTGTGACTGCTGCCAACCAGACAGCATGATGCATTGCTCCTGCAGTGGATCTATGAGCCTTCTTGTTTGTTTTTATCTCTCAAGCCATCACCCTATACCCCTTCGATTGACTTTTTTCAGTATTCCTTTGTTTTTAGTTCCCTTTTTGGAGAGAATTATTTTTCTCATTCTGAACTTTCTTCACCCAGTTTTTGTTAGACACTGTGTATTCAGTCTGTATGTCACCTTTCCCCCACTTCCTGCTGCCAGCTGCAGTTCGTCCAGCGTTGAGCTGGAGCCTCCACCTGTAGGGAGAACAGGGGAAGGTGAGGTGCCAGGTTACAAACGCACCCAATGTCACTCTGTTCATTCTACTCCCCTGCCCTCCTCCACAGACTGCACAGTGTCCTCTGCCTTCCCCATGTCTGCATACCTCACAGGCATCCTGCCCATTTCTATATCTCTAATCTTTTAACAGTATACCTAATACATGATATATGACACAATATGAGCTTAAAATACATTATTACTTTGTAAAAGTCCTGATTCACCCCTCACATTATGCTTCTAAGGAGTCACTCTTTCTCATCATTTTTAAAGTGGTCTTAAAGCAATAGCTCTCCTGGCTTTTTACAGAGTGGCTCCTTTTTCAGGTGAGTCCTTGAACATGACCTTTTTAAGCCACCTACTTGCAACACTAAAACACAACACCAAAGATAACACAGTTTGACGGGCATAAAATAATAGTTTTGCACCAACAAGGTGACTTTGATTCAGACCATTATGAATGCGTACAGCAGAGGTCAGGATGGAGGTACAACAGTGAGTGTCTCCAGCTATCTCTAAAACAAGGTGGAGGCTCTGTCATGGTGTAGACAGCATTTCAGCCAGTTGTGTTCAGGATCTTATCAAAACAGATGGAATAATAAATACAGGAAAGTACCATTAGACTTTGATCCAGCACGCAATACCATCTGGAAAACATCTGACTGGCAGCCACTTCGTTTTGTCAGCATGACAATGATCACACGTTGCCAAACAGTAAAAGCATATGTGGATAGAAAAACACAATGGAACATGGTCAGTCATGGATTGGCCTCCCCAGAGACAGTATTTCAACATCATAGAAGCAGTGTGGGATCAGAACCAAAAGTCATCCAAGAAGAGCTTCGAATGTCCTTCAAGAAGTCTGAAGAACTATTTCTGAAGACTACTTAAAAATAGTTAGAAAGCTGCCTAAGAGAGATCAGGCTGTGCTGAAGAATAAAGGGAGTCAGAGTTCAACAATAATCATTATTTAACTTTTACTTTATTATCAATTATCTTAATCAAGCAGCCTTTAACATAACATTCTAATTAGCTGAATCTGCCATTGGCACCCTTCATAAATGGTAAATGGTAAATGGCCTGTATTTGTATAGCGCTTTTACTAGTCCCCCCTAGGGACCCCAAAGCGCTTTACACACCCAGTCATCCACCCATTCACTCTCACTACTTCTGACTCAGCAGTGATAAATGGTATTTGTCCACATGACTCAAATTAGCCGGCGAAGACTTAAACAATTCCAAAAGCCGCTTCTCTGTTCCTTTTCGCAATGGCAAACACAAGGGCACTATCAGAGAACGCCGGATCTCTAAACGGTACAAGGTCATCTTCAAAAACCTTGGTATTTGAATTATTAAGAAGTTTGTAACTAACTAGAACCCCCCCCCCCTCCCCCCCCCCCCCCCCCCCCCCCTAGAGACGGAGGAAGAGGAAAATAGACTAGAGAATACTTCAAAGGTTGGTTTGAACGGTGGAAAACCACTACCTAAGACACCCAGGGAGCTGAGGTCTGACCTGGAAGAGTCTGGTGTGCTGATTGCAACACTTACAATATGAAGCATGCTGAACAAAGAAGGGTTTTATAAGAAACAAAAGACACAAAATAAGGAACAATCAATCTTCAATTACTCAGACAAACCACAGTTCTTCTGGGCAAATGTTCCGTGGATGCCACAAACCAAAAGAAAGCTTAAAGCGATTTATCTACTGTGAAATGAAGCTTAGAAGAAGAGGAACACCTTAGATTGTTAACACATTTTAGCATGTCTAAACAAGGCTGATTTGCGGTCTCTTGAGCTCCACCACTGAGGTTTTGAAATTGGAGGATTAGCAGGAGATTTTAGACCAAGATTTATTACCCAGTGTACACATCTGACACACAAAAACACCTGCGAAGTTTTTTGTGTAAACAAAACCCGTTTCTGTTTAGGCTCAGTGCTTCTCACATAAAAAAAAAATCCTTATAAAACATTCACAAAGCTGATCTTAAACACCTTGTTGCATTTACTGCAATGACCAGGAGAAGCTACTCAAGTCTAGTCTCAGTTAATTTACAGAAAATAGACAAACCAATAAATTTACCAACAGCAAAATCTTAATTTCCTTCCAGCAGCGTGGTAATATGGTGATGTTTGCACATGAGACAAGACAGGTGCTGGTGGTGTGCCATCTGTGTTACTGTGTTTAGTCCACAACATCCAGTGACCCAGAAAACAGCAGCCTGCTGTGTGTATTAAAGACAGATAAAACGAACTGTGCTGTATTACTCTGTTATGCTAACAAGAGGTAATGTGCATATACTCAAGGGCATAGGTTGCCTTTGAGCAAGTTGAGGGGGGATTTGTGGCTCCTCCTCCCAGGCTGGGTCGCCTCCAGAATCTTTTTCATAGGGGTGGCCACATGTGGGCCACTAAACACATTGGGTGGCACACCACAAAAACAGAATGTCCACTTTTATTATGCTGTTGTCAAATATAGGTTACGTGAGAAATATAGCAAAAAAGAGAGAAATGAAAAAATTTTATGCCTAGTTAATGTCCTACGATTAAAGCTGATGTCACTGAAAACAGATACATATGAAAAAGTTCCAGGAAGTCACAACCATTGCTTAAATGATTCTCAGCAGAGCTGAGCAGACGCAGCTTAAGATTCATTCTCACAGAATGACGTTAATTTTAAGAGCAAACTTGTTCAGGAAAGACAAATAAGTATGAGATCATGTAAGAATGGGAACTGTTGCCTGTCTCTATGTCGGCCCTGAGAAGCACCAATGATCTGTTCAGGGATTGGCACCAGCTCTTCTGCAACCTTATTACATTATTACCAACAAAGGGCAGTCTTCCCAGGGGGGGGGGGCACTGTGGCAAGTGCCCCCACAGGCCCCCCCTTGGAGGCTCCCCTGTTCCCAGGAAATTTGTGCCATTACGGCATTAATTTATGTATCTGTGTTTAATATTTGCGGACATGATTTACATCTTTTGTGTTTACTCGTGTCCAGGCCTGACTGTCAGACACTGAAGTGTAGACAATGCTTGCAATTTTTGCTTTTTAAATGTGCAAGTAAGTTATCAACCAATGGATTTAAAGAGCTGTGCATGAAATGTGTAAGTGGGCTTTGCAAAAAGTCAATCAGCATTTCACACCTTTTCAGATACACCTTTACCATTTCTAGCCAGGCGCTGCTAATCAAATACGCTTGATTAACTGACCATCAGTTTGCTGGCCTGGAGCATCCGTGTGTGTTTGTTAACACAGTGTCACAGGGGTATCCAAGCAAGACCCATTGTGCAATGCTCAGAGCAATTGCACAAAGCCTAAGGGCTATATCTAAGAATCTACAGGCCTCAGTTAGCATGTTAAATGTTAAAGTACAATTAGAAAAAGACTGAACAAGTATGGTTTGTTTAAAAAGGTTGCCAGGAAAAAGTTTTTTCTCTCTAAAAAGAACATGGCAGCATGGTTTAGCTTTGCACAGTTGCATCTTACACAACTGCAAGACTCCTGGAACAATGTCCTGTGGACAGAAGCGACCAAAATAGAGATGTTTGGCCATAATACACAGCTCCATATTTGGAGGAAAAAAACAAACAAATGCAGGATATCAGCACAAACACTTACTGCCAAGCACAGTGGTGCAGCGGTGATAATTTGAGCGTGTTTTGCAGCCACAGGGACTGGGCACCTCGCAGCCACGGAGGCAAACGTCAACTCCTCTGTATGCAAGAGTATCGCAGAGGAAGGCACAGACGCTTTACCGGAAAAACAGAAAATATCTACATCAGCGCTTGCTTCGGTTGCTTCCTACATCACAGATAAATCAGTGTGGTTTTGTTTCAGTTTTAAAACCACACCAACCAGACGATATTTTCCATGATACTGATGTTTAAAGTTGGTTATACAAAGAAAACAAACGATTTGTGACACTTGGTGGTTGTGAAATTGATATTGTTTAAGTCATTTTAAAATGTTATGTTTTTAGGAGGCAAATAAAGAACATAAAATTTCAATCCGCCCTCATTTTATCACGATTATCACGTACAATTGCCACATTTTTGTACAGCTTAATTAAATATACTAAAGTTTCTGTTCATTAAAAAAAGGAGCTGATTCTAAGGTTGTCAGGTTGGAAATAGAATAAGTAATAATAAAAAGAAAATAAAAATAAAAAGATAGAACTCTATTGCTATGACATATCTTTAAAAAGATAAATATAGCTCCTGCTGCAGTGGCAAGAATAAAATGCATTGTATTGTGCAGTTTGTTTGGGGGTAAACAGAAGAAGAACCGGGTACTTGGCATGAGCAGCTAAACAGTAACCACAATTGTTTTGTGGAAAAATACTGGCTAAAGATCCCACTGAACTACAAAGGTACATATAAACCGAGCCGTTCATTTATGACATGATGGTTATAGTGGCCTCACACCCTCATGTTTTGTGTTACACAGGGCGATTCTGTGCTGCTGTTGGACAGAGTGTGTTTAGTGCCGTGTTTATTACCGTTCCCAGCCCGATACCAAGTTGCTGACACTCATGCAAGCTCATGTGACCCTCTCAGAAAGCCTGGCACAGACAGTCAGCATGGAGGAATCTTTCAAATCCAGCAGAGGAGGCAAATCAAGAGGTGAAGTAAGGACACGGAGGCCTCTCTGACCCCTCGTTTACCACCACCAACACCACTATACCACCGGCATGCGTGGGTGTGTGGTGTGTTTACGTATGGCCGATTGCGTGTGTGTGGACAGCTGGTATTTGTTTGTGTTTACATCCACAGAGCTGTGGATTGAAGGAGGTGAAGACAGCGAAGGGGCCGCTTTCAAAAGCTTTCCTTTCCCCTTCTCTCCGTTTTAGCTTTCATCTCCTGCCCCTTCATGTTTCGCTGCAGAGTGTCAGGCAGATTGTTTAGCTGTCACATAGAGGGAAAGACAGACAGAGGAGCAGAAAATGAGGTTTGTAGAACATGATTGTGTAGTCTGGCTGGGCGACTGTATTAAATCCAGCTGACTGAGAAGTAGCCAAGTGTGAGATTATGATGCATCCATCTTCTTACTGTCATTATTTACCACACAATCACACACACACAAACAGGGACTGACAAGTTATACAAGAGGCCTATACTACAAAGATGGATTTCATCTTGTCCAGGTTTTCTGTACTACAACGATGGCTCACTTTTTCCCACTGTATAGATCGCCATAGTAACATAAGATTCCAGACAAATCCCAATATCAGTAGCTTAAAGGCGCTTTATATTTTAAGGTACAGACCCTACAATAATACAGAGAAAACCCCAGCAATCAGAGGACCATCCCCCATGAGCAAGCACTAGGCGACAGTGGGAAGGAAAAACTCCCTTTTAACAGGAAAGCACCAGCAGAAACAGGCCTGAGGAGGGGCGGCCATCTTTCATGACAGTAGATTTATCTGTGTTTGCAATTGGTCAAATGCTTCTAGTGCCTTCTAGTGCATAGCAACACACACTGAAAACCCTGGGTTAACTTACTGAGTTGACGCCCAGCTTCCTCCGACCACTTATCCTGATCACTGATGTTAGACTAAGTAAATCCAGATATCCTGGTTATGCTTAATATTTAACAGGCGTCAGGTCCATTTCTCCCAGCTTTCATGCACACAAAAGTAAACCATCCCAAATAGGTTGACATACAATATTTATTTAGGTTCACAAAAATGATAAGTTAATTATCAGGTAGTCCACAAATATTGTGGGAATGGTCTCATACAGTCATACAAGGGGCAGGGGGGAACATACATGAGAAACCATTTAGGAACAGGCCCACCCAGAAACGCTCTGATATTACCAAATAAAGTATGAAGCATGGAGAAAGGATGAACTTAAAAATTGGTTTAGTCTACGAAAAAAAAGGAAGTTGGTTACTTTTTTTCATTATTATAGCCATTATTTTCCAAATGAGTTTTTTTAGCCTTTAAAAACACAAGTCCCTCAGCTATTCAAAATATTTCTTCTTACTTATCTTTAATGAATGTAAAAAATAAACCGAAAAAAAAGGGGCGGACCCTGCATTTAAAATATTGCCGTATATCAGGATCATCCCTGAAGTGTCCCCCTCAGCAGTATCAATGGACCGAAACTGGTCAAAACTAGAAACCTAAATATTGTAAAAACCCCTCCACAGTACAGTATCTGAGGGTATGTATATATATTTATATATACTGTATATCTCAAAGTAGTCTGTAGTGTCCCCATATTGCCCGTGGTGGGCTTCCTGACGCTGTCTCACACCCATTTCGTTTTCCTCCTCGCATCTAAGACCCCTTTGTCCAATTCTGCCTTTACAGCAAGACATCTATTGCATTTCAGTTACCTTTGGGAATCCCACCGTCACCTTTTCGTCCACCCCTCTCCCCGAAACATGTCTCGACCTCATGTATGTTTGCTACAAAAGATGTTACACATTATGAACACATCATGCAAAGTGGCAATTCGGTTTACAAAGATGGAGTAGTCATGTGTGTGTGTGTGTTTGTTTTAAATCTGTAGCCATTTTAGCTGCATTTGATTCAACCCCCCTCCCCCAAAAAAGAAAGAAGAAAGATCTACCTGAAATCCCACCCATTTCCGAAGCCACCTCTCCCTTTACCCATTAACAAAACATAACAATCAGCATTAGAAACGATATTAAACCATGATTTTTTTTTCCTTTTGTACTAACCAGAATCTCCAGGAAAAAAAGGGAAAAACCCCAAAACAAAACAAATGTATACAGTGGACAGTTGGGCGTCTGAGTCCAGGTCTTAAATCTGTGTCTGGAAAAGCCATTGTAGCGAGGATCAGTGAGCATAAACCAGAGCGGCTGCTGCCTTTAAGAAGAAAACCTTTTAAAAACATGTCCTGTGGCAGCGGTGGCAACAGTTGGTTTAAGAAGAATCCCTGATTGGCTGAAAGAAGTCAGGTGACCACCAGGTGAGGTAAGAGAAGTCCCACCTTCACGATGGGGATGATAGTATGGAGGTGTTTCCTCTAAAAGCCTAAAGTGTGTGTGTGTGTACATTTCTGATTACAAACTGAACATCTGCTCACATGCGTCCACGCTCACACTCAAGTGCGTGATGGTTTCTGAGTCAATCTAAAAAAACAAAAAAACAACTGCATCGCACGTTCCCGTCTCCTCATGCAGCAAAGACCGTTGTGGAAACACAAACACCAGTGGCTGAAAAACACCGGCAGAAAAGATTTAAAAAAGAAGAAGAAGAAACTAAATGAAAAACTGATGTTTGCTGCCTCGAATGTCCTTGAACTGCACATAGATTCCTTGGGCGTGACGATTTTTTTTTTTCATTTCTTGTTTTTTAGTTCAATAATATTTCTTTTATCTATGCATTTACTTAGGAAAAACTAACAAAGATCTCAGTTGCTCTCTTATTACTATGTGTGCGTATCTTTTTTTATTCTTTTTTTTCTGTATTGACGTTTGCATTGGTTTTCTCCTCTTCAAATTGTCCACGTTGAGTTTTTCTTGGTTTGCGTAGAATCTGTCTCTTTCAATATCATCAGTTTTTTTTTTTGTTTTGTTTTGTTTTTTGGGAGGTGGGGGGAAATCCCAAACCCACTTCTAGCCATTTACCCCCCTCCCCCCCTTCCCACATTCATTTCCCGTTTTCCTCCCCTCTCCCTCTCCAACATGGGAGTGTGGGGGGGCGGGCTCTTCAGTCCCATGTGGCCTTCATCTCTCTGCCTCCATTGCTACACTAGCCTTCTGCTCTGCGCCCGTATGCGGGTTCACTCCCGTCGGCCAGGCTGGGCAGGGCTGTGTGGGGGGCTGCCCCTGAGTCCAGAGTCCCTGTGGAGGCTGCGGCACATTAGGTACATTTGATGAGACCCCCCAGCCGCCAACCTGGTGGGGTGGAGGTGAGGTGGCCATGGCGGCGGCCATGGGGCTTCCGCCACTGCCGCTGTTGAAGCTCTCGGAGGCCTTCAGCCGGGAGAACATAGTCAACGCGTCGGGGAAGTTGGGGGGCGTCGCTGGTGTGTTGGCTGGGGTGCACATCTGAGGATGAAGAGAGAAAAAACACAACAACAATCAATGCACGAGTCCAAAACAGGAGTACACACATCCTCACTGAGCTGTTGTGGTTTATTAATAAATGACATTTCAGGCAGAAACCAACTGGATGGGAGGTGGGGCAGCAAACGATTTTTATTTATAAGGGTAACAGGTTAGAAAAAAATAAAAAATAAAAATCACACTGCACTGCAGTACAATAATCTGTGAGACATCATGTTATTTGTGTAACTGACATTATCACTAAAAGGCTAAAGCAGGAATGATATATGTAGTCTCTGCACTGTGGTGTCAGTTTAGATGTGAATTTTCACTGTTACTGAACTTTAATATCTCCATTTATTTCTTGTGCAGTCACTTATTTCCCAGCTCTCAGTTCCTCTGCATTTACTGCAAATCAGTAAACGTGGCATTCATTTGATTGGTGTCACACACAAAAAAACCAGAAGTCATCAGTAACGTCACATTGTGCCTTCAGGTTTTATGATTTTTCAAATTGGATTCCAGTGCATCAGTAACTGAATTGCAGGAGAATTTCAACACTGCTTTATCACTCTGTCATACTGCAAAACTGTATAATAACTGTATAACGTATAACCAACTGCAAGCAAGGACAAACTGTCCTGGCATTAGTAGCAGACCTAAAAAGTTAATAAATCATTCAGTTAAACAGCAGATAATATATTATTGTTATACTGTTAGTTAACAGTTTTGATTATTTCAAGGCAACAGCCGTGCTTCTCTTCTTTGAATCCTGCTAGCTTGAAAACACAACATCACTACTTTCTAATGTTCTACACTTAATGACTGAATATAGTAAAGAACAAAAAAACAAACAAACTGCAGTTTAGTCTGCTGAGAGAGTGACACAATTTGAGTTGTGACACTATAACTTTTATTTTATTATTAACACTACTTCCAGTGTTTCCACAAGTGTCTAATGATTTCTTCTACAAAACTCTGCCAAAGGAGGACCAGAGAGAGCCTTTCCCTTTCATATTATAACTGAGCTGAACTCGTGTACCCAGTTCGCTGTACACCAGTGCAGCTGTGGTGCAGAAAAATGTAGCTGCACATGCCAGTTATAGTTTAAAAAAATAATAAAAATAAGCCCTATTCCATAAATGTACATAAGAAGTGGCCTTTAACAGCACTTAAAGACAGTTATTCCTCCAAGAGAGACAGACTGTTTTACATAACTGAAAGGGAATTTAGGGGAATCCCAGCCACCCGCTGCTTCCTGCCGAGGGTCCTAATGATAACATAACAGCCTGCTGTTTAGGTCCACTTCCTGTTTCATCTCTAGAAGGGCCTCCAATTTGATTTTTGCTGATCTTGCTTTGTGGACACACACAAAAAAAGCATACAAGTGCACATGATGTTCTCATTTTGAACTATGTGTTTATTACGTCATGATTCACAGTTCAAAATGATCGTTATTCATCTTATACCAGGCCCCAGTGCAGGCCTTTCAGTTCTTCCGCTGTCTGAAAAGAACAATCTCCATTTCCTTTTATGGCAACTTGCTTCTGATAGGTTGCCCCTCACAATCTAAAGGTTTAAACCAGGGGTCCCCAATCCCAGTCCACGAGGGCCGGTGTCCCTGCAAGTTTTAGATGCGTCCTTGATCCATCACAGTTGATTTGAATGGATAAATTACCTTCTCAACATGTCTTGAAGTTCTCCAGAGGCCTGGTAATGAACTAATCATATGATTCAGGTGTGTTGACCCAGGTGAGATCTAAGACCTGCAGGGACACCGGCCCTCGTGGACTGGGATTGGGGACCCCTGGTTTAAACAGTAGATTAGAGGGGTTACTGTGATCAGAGTGTGTGTCTGAGAAGACCGTTTTAAGAATATCTTCTCTATCTGATGTCACACAGACTCAACAGGTGGGAAAAAAGTCAGAGCTTAGAGCAGACCTGAGCTTTTGGCTCACAGTAATCAGCATGCATATAACTGGGAGATAGGGTCTTTTTTAGTTATTGTTAATGTCTTAAAAGCTTTACTTAAATACCCCACTTGAACCTGTAAAAGCATTTACAGGTGCTAATAAAAACTGTTTGCTACAATATACCTTTATATAAAAGACACACACAGTCTCCCTGACTTTATTATACTCCTCAGCTCTGACCCTCCTCTGTGTCAGCACTATTATTGTTTTAGTGACACAAGAGCTGTTTCAGTGGCCACCCAGAGTGTGCGCACACTCACACACACACTACACCCATGTGCCAACCAGCTTGCAGTTACCAGGCCATGTAAACAACATGTTTGGCAGATCAAAAATAGAAAGCCTTTATCATCCTCGCTAACGCAGCTTCTCGCGTACTGCTTCATGACCTGCTTCCTACTCACTGTCCCAGCCTAAGTTTATGAC